>NC_058080.1:127357092-127434805 GCF_014858855.1 Bufo gargarizans | reverse complement strand
GTAAACTGCTGTACGGGCACACGGCAGGGAGCAGAAGGAAAGGATTTCCATACGGTTTTTGGAAGGCAGATTTTGCTGGACTGTTTTTTTTGACACCATGTCCCATTTGAAGCCCCCCTGATGCACCCCTAGAGTAGAAACTCCAAAAAAGTGACCCCATTTTAGAAACTACGGGATAGGGTGGCAGTTTTGTTGGTACTAGTTTAGGGTACATATGATTTTTGGTTGCTCTATATTACACTTTTTGTGAAGCAAGATAACAAATAATAGCTTTTTTGGCATGTTTTTTTTTCTTTGTTATTTACAACATTTATCTGACAGGTTAGATCATGTGGTAATTTTATAGAGCAGGTTGTCACGGACGCGGTTATACCTAATATGTATACAATTATTTTTATTTATGTAAGTTTTAGTGTCTCCATAGGCTAAGAGCCATAGTTTTTTTCAGTTTTTGGGCGATTATCTTGGGTAGGGTGTTATTTTTGTGGGATGAGATGATGGTTTAATTGGTACTATTTTGGCGTACATGCGACTTTTTTGATCACTTTTATTACCTTTTTTGGGAAGTAAGGTGGGCAAAATTTCAATTTTCTCATAGTTTGTATTTTTTATTTTTATGGCGTTCACCGTGCGGGGAAAGTAACATGACCGTTTTATAGATCAGGTCGTTACGGACGCGGCGATACCTAATATGTGTAGTGTATTTTATTTTTTTTAATTTTTATTCAGTGATAAATGTGTTTTATTTTTATCTTAACTTTTTTCACATTTTTTTAAATTTTTTTGACCCAGACCCACTTGGTTCTTGAAGATCCAGTGGGTCTGATGTCTGTATAATAGAGTACAGTACACTATATAGTGTATTGTACTGTATTTTACTTACACTTTGTCTGAACCGATCTATGCCTTTAGCACAGATCTGTTCAGCACCATGGACAGCAGGATGCCTGAGAAGGCGGACCGCGGTATGGAAAGGGTTAAACGGTGGACATCTGCACAGATGTCAGCCGTTTATACCAGAGTGTCAGCAATGTGCTGACACTCTGGTATAAACACTGGCCACCAACGAATTTTCAAGAGGAGGCGGGCGGGGGATTAACCCCCGAAGCGCCGCAAACACGATTTAAACTTAGGACGTACCGGTACGCCCTAAGTCCTTAAGGGGTTAAATCCATTAATATACCATAAATTCACAAACACGTTGCCTATTCCCTTCCTGTACGCCGAGAATACTTCCATACTATCCCTTGCACAGTAAATGAATGACATATGTCTGCAGACTTTTTTATCAGACAGAGCCACAGCACATCATCCTTCCAGATCTCAAGTACAATGGACAATGGTGTTCTGCTGCATCCCTGATTGGCTGACCCTGTCTGTCTATCAGCCTCTGAGCCAATCAAGGCAAGCCCTCCCACTTCCTCCCAGTCAGGTGACCAGCCTTCTTCTTATTCCTTCGTGTTTTTGCCTTTCAACATGGCCAGTAAAATGGTGCTGCGTGCCATATTACCTGATTCATCCTGAGCGAATCAGAAAACCTTGGATTTGTTTGATAGACATATTGTTGTGAAATTCATAACAAATCCAGTTGATTACAAATCAATTCACTCAACCTTAACCCTTTCACTGATTTTTGCAAATTTGACATGTGTCACTTTATGTGGTAATAACTTTGGAATG
Organism: Bufo gargarizans; assembly: GCF_014858855.1. Taxonomy (NCBI): domain Eukaryota; kingdom Metazoa; phylum Chordata; class Amphibia; order Anura; family Bufonidae; genus Bufo; species Bufo gargarizans. The sequence continues at coordinate 127,433,125 of NC_058080.1, read as the reverse complement.
CTTTCACTTATCCAAACCATTCGGATATTTTTTTCGTGACACATCGTACTTCATGACAGTGATAAATTTGAGTCAATATATTTCACCTTTATTTATAAAATAATAAAAATTGGAACAAAAATTTTGAAAAATTCTCAATTTTCTAAATTTGAATTTCTCAACTTTTAAGACTGATAGTAATGCCTCATAAAATAGTTATCAATCAACATTCCCCATATGTCTGCTTTATGTTGGCATCATTTTGTAAATGTCATTTTATTTTTTTAGGACGTTAGATGGCTTAGAATTTTAGAAGTGATTTTTCAAGTTTTCACCAAAATTTCTAAAACCATTTTTTTAAGCACCAATTCATTTATAAAGTGATTTTGAGGGTCTTACAAAATGGAAAACCACCCATAAATAACCCCATTTTAGAAACTACACCCCTCAAATTATTCACAACTAAAGTTACAAACTTTGTTAACCCTTGAGATGTTCCACAAGAATTAAAGGAATACGAAGGTGAAATTTCAAAATTAAACTTTTTTTTTAATATGTTTTATGTTAATGATTTTTTCTTGCAACACAGCAAGGGTTAACAGCAAAATAAATCTCAATATATATCACTCTGATTCTGCAGTTTACAGAAATACCCTGTATGTGGCGGTAAACTGCTTTATGGGCATATGGCAGTGGTCAAAAGGAAAGCAGGACCATATGGATTTTGGAGGCAGGTTTTGCTATAATGGTTTTTAGGCACCATTTTGTATTTGAAGAGAACCTGACGTATCCCTACAGTGAAAATCCTCAAAAAGTGACCCCATTTTCGAAACTACACCCCTTAAAGAATATATTGGGGGGTACTGAGCACTTTGACCCCCTAAGCATTTTACGGAATTTGGAAACACTTGACTGTGAAAATGAAAAGTTTAATTTCTTCCAATAAAATGTTGCTTTAGCCCCAAATTTTTCATTTTCACAAGGGGTAACAGGAGAAAAAGCACCCCATAATTTGTTACACATTTTTTCCTGAATACGTCAACACCCCATATGTGGTAGAAAAACTGCTGTAGGGGCACATGGCAGGATTCAGTATTCAGAATAGAAGGAGCGCCATAAGGCTTTTGCAGTGCAGATTTTGATGGATTGGATTATGGGTGCTATTGGTGTTAATTTTTTGAGAGATTGTCTGATGTGGGGGCTCATTTTTTGCTGGATGAGATGATGTTTACATTGGTACCATTTTGGGGTACATGAGACTTTTTGATCGCTTGGTATTACACTTTTTGTGAGGCATGTTTTGGCATTGTTTTTTTTGTTTTATTTTATTTTTTACAGCATTCACCTGAGGGGACATCTCATGTGATATTTTTATAGAGCAGGTTGTTACGAATGCAGCAATACCCAATGTGTCTATTTTATATATTTTTTTCAAGTTTTACACAGTGAAAGCCTTTTTAAACAGAATAACATCTTGTTTTTGTGTTGCCATTTTCTGAAAGACAATTTTTTATTTTCTTTGGGCGATTGTCTTAGGTAGGGGCTCTTTTTTTGCAGAATGAGATGATGGTTTGATTGGTACCATTTTGGGGTACATAAGACTTTTTGATCGCTTTGAACAACACTTTTTGTGAGGCAAGGTGTCCAGAAAATGGCTTTTTTGGCACTTTTTTTATAAAAATTTTTACAGGTGGATCATCTGATATTTTTATATAGCCAGTCGATACGGACGTGGCGATACCTAATATGTCAACTTTTCTTTTTTTCACAATTTTTTACAATTTTTTTTCACTTTTTGTTGGGAAAAGGAAGCTTTTTTGTAAAAAACTTTTTTTTTTCACTTTATTTTTTGTCCCACTCTGGGACTTCAACTTTTGTCGCTATGATCCCCTGTATTGTAATCTCACAGGCTGACATGGAAGGCAGCCACGATGCCTAAAGAAGGCATCAGGCTGAAGTCCAACAACAGTGCAGGGACCCAATGGGTGCTCCCTCCCTCTCCCCACATTGCACGTGCTGCGGTCAGCGCTGACCACAACATATCTAGGGTTAATGTGGCGGCATTGGTGTTTTCACTCATGCAGCCGCATACAGCAGGGATCCGGCTATCAGTCACTAATCAGCACCCCGTAGTACTACGGCGCTGGTATTTAAGCCACAGTAGCCAGAGCCGTACATGTATGGCGCTGGTACTGAATGGGTTAATCCCCAGCTTTTCTATTGACTAACCAGTGCTCACCACCAGGGGCAGCATATCATATCTAGATTATTCACTCTTTATTTTTACTCACTTATATAGCACTGACATATTACACAGCACTTTACAGACATCATCATCACTTTCTGTCCTTAGTGGGGCTCATAATCTACAAGTTCCCTATTAGTATGGCTTCGTAGTGTGGAAGGAAACTGGGGTACTTGGAGGAAACCCACACAAACATGGGAAGAACATACAAACGCCATGCAGACGTTCTTGATTATATTCAAGGCACCAATGCTAACCACTGAGCAGCCATGCTGCCCGTTTAGTGCCTTCATTTACATTGTAGTGTTATAATAGTGATGTATGATGTGCACTTATACTGGTAATCCGTATATTTTTTCAGATTTTGACTGTCCTTAAGCCAAGTACACAAGGAGCTGTAGTCACACAATGACTCACATTTACTATGATAAGTGCATCACTTTCTTGACATAGTTTCAGCCAATATTCTAGTGCACCACATTTATACATAGTTATTATTCGCATGCACCATAGAGAATGACTTCTTCTGATATCTTCTACATCTCTTGCTTTTAAACTAAAAAGTGGACAATGGCCAGCTTCTGTCTACTTCCACAATTCTGGGGCATATACTGTAGTGCCGCAGATTAGAACGAGTTACAGTTGGTCTAAAGTTTGTAGATTTTTGGAACATTTTCACAGCATGTGGACACATTTTCATCCAAAGCTAAACCAACTAAAATGTGGTATAGACTAGAAAGTCTGAAGATTATCATTCAGTATTGGGCACTGTGATAAATTTGCACCATTTTCAGACTGCCTACATTTATGTAATTTGTTTACACATTAGTCAGGATTAGTAAATGTCGGCCAATATGTTCTCTATGTATTGTCATATACTGAACATGTAACATGCTGGATTTTAATCTTTATCTTAAACTTAAAGGGGTTTCCGGGAATTAAGAAAATGAAAATACTTAAATATTACTTTAGTATAAATATATTCCCAAATACATTTTATTAGCTATAATGGTTCGATTTGTCTAGGGAGCAATCATTAGGAGAAATAAAATGGCCGCCGTCCTATTAGCACACACAGAATCTGTCCTAATCACACAGGAGACAAGTTACTTTACAACACTTAGATAAAGAGCTGCCTCATCCTCCTCTCTGCTCTGCTTGTCAGGGATTATAATCCTGAATAGTGATGGATGAACATTGGCCTGGACGATTCGTGAATGCGCATTGCGATCAAATGTTCGCGAACCGCGCGTTCGTGGCGGGCCCCATTGAGTTTAATGGCAGACGAACCTTAAAAGCCTTTAGGTCATATTTGCAGCCACCAAATACTTACTAGAAGTGCACAAATAGTCCCACAACATGGACAGTGACATACCAGAGGGGGATCATTGGCAAAAAATTCCCACAAAAAATATTTATTTTAATCAGTGGCCATTTTTATGCATCTTAAAGGGAAACTCTCAAAAATGTGCCCTGCTGGAGCCTAGGAAACTTATTTTAGGCCACAGGAGTACAGGCCCCAAAAATTAGGCATTCATCTGACAGAAAAGATCTTGTGATGATGTGGCTGGAGGTACATTAGGCGGTCACTGGATAAACATTTTACTGTAGGTGCAGTGAGCCAGACCGACAGGGTAATTTTATGTGAGGTCACGGTGTGAGCATTAGATGGGCCGAGGGAAATACAGTTCTGGTTACTCACGGTTATGTCGCCCCTGGGCAGGCTCGCATAAGTGATGAGGAGAACGGCACAGGAATTCTCTCGGGCACACTTTGGTGTAAGGGACACAGGCCAGATGGTGGTTCGAAGTGCCCTTGATGGTCTGTATTAATGTGCCTATGGCAAGGTCCCTTGTAGTTGTGACGCCAGTACCTTTTATGGTGGTACAACCATTTACTGTAGTGTTAACTGAGGAATTGGAGACTGAGACAAGGATGGTGCAATCCAGCTTATAGCTTTTACTGTACGTTTCTCCTGATAACGGTTATATCCAAGTATTAAACAGTCTGTAGTGCATCCAGATATGAAATACAGTCTCTCATGCATACGGGGATAGGATATTGTAAGTCCTCAGGTAAAACAGGCTCTTTTTCTGTTTATATATATGAAAGCTACTGCTTCAGACTAGGCTTTTGAAGTATAAAAAGTCTTAGGCTGGTATTAACTCTCGCCTTATTCCAACCTGAATTAAAGGTGGTTTTCAGAATCCTTGAACCTCTATTTCCAGTGCTTTTCTGACAGTTGTCCTAACTGTCCTCAGGATTTAAACTAGAGGTGTGGATGCCGGAAGCTGTGTCCTACACCTAATTGCAAGGGTGCCTGGGAAGCCTTTGAGTATGGCCGTTTGCTATCCTTTGACATTAATAAAATATACTGATCCTCTTGAATACTTGCTGTTTGCAGATTGTCACTGGTCACCCCGGAGGAGCGAGCTATAGAAGTAGATTTCTCACCTCTAGGCTGAATCTTGTAGGCTTTAACCCTGGACTGTGGAGCCAATAGGGAGAGAGCAAAGAGGCTGGAGGCCTCCCGCCAGCAGGCAGCTACATCATGGCTGCTCACTGACTAAACTTCAGTAGACACTGCCTAACTAGGCCTCAGCTAAGCTATATATACACTGTAACACTGCCCCAACTAGTGGAGAAACTAGTGTAGTGCACCCTAAATAGGCCTGTGTAAAGGATCTTACATATAAAATCACATAGTGACATGGGAGAATATGACATGAGATGAAGTACAGCATACAGGCATAATATATGACAATAAAACACAATAAAACTAGTTTGCGGTGCCCACGATCACGTAGTGGGACACTGAATAGGCCACTGGAGTACAGGCCACAAAAACTTGACATTAACCTGACAGAAAAGAACTTGAGACAGGGGGCGTGGCCTGCACGCTGATGGCGCCGGTCGCATAGCGCTTCTGCTCCGGGCTTAACCGCTTTTAAGCAGCTCACAGCTATTTCTCCTGCGATTTACCTTAACCTACGGAGGCTCTACAAGGAGCGGCAGGCATGGGGAAGGTCAGGAGGCGCCCAGCTCCGGCGAAATTAACTGAATTCTTTGGCAAACTGACGCCAGCAGAGTCCAGCCAGAGTGGGACCCCACCTCCAGCGGGCGCGTCGGCCTCTCCGGCGGGAACGCCATTGCTACCTACGCGTGGATCTGCAGACAGGCAAGGGCCTGCACGAGACTCACTAGACGGTACCCAACTCACCGCAGACATCATGCGCTCCATGCTTGACAACCTGCACTCCTCAATGAGAGAGGACATGGTGGGGATGTTAAAAGACCTCCGAAAGGATATTCAGAGCATCGGGGAGCGAACGTCCCACCTGGAGGTTAAAATGGCCGAATTCGCGGCTTCCCATAATACGCTCATAGATGCACATGAGGCTATGGAGGAAGACATAGCCAAACTCACAGCCAAGCTGCAGGACCTGGAGGATCGTCACAGACGAAACAAAGTCAGAATTCGCGGGGTTCCTGAGTCGGTGGAGGCGAATGAGCTGGAGCACCTCCTGCAACAGTTGATTAAAGCAGCGCTGCCCGACTCCACTGAAAGGGACTTAATAATCGACCGCATTCATAGAGTGCCTAAGCCTAAAGGGCTTGACCCGTCTCTGCCACGAGATGTCATCGCCAGGATTCATTTTTACAACATTAAAGAAGCATTCCTGAAGGTACTAAGGCAGAACCCGACCCCATCGGAAGAATTCACCGGTATTGCGGTCTACACCGATCTATCGGCAGCTACTCTTGCGAAAAGGAGGGAGTTTGCACAGGTCACCGCAGTATTAAGGCAAAAGCAAATTAAATATCGATGGGGGTTCCCAGTAAAGCTGCTGGTCACCTATAATGGCGGATTGCAAATTTTCAACTCGCCGCAGACGGCTAATCGTCACATGATCGAGTGGGGCCTTATGGCGGAGGACTCTCACCGGGTGAAAGAAGCTGCTTCGTGGCCAGATAAAATCCCTCCGGACTGGGACGTTGCCTGATGTGTGAGTTTGCCCCGTTCGGGAGTAACCATCTCACTGTTGTAATTGTTGGCGGTAGCCCGTAGCAGGGAGCTTGTTTCTCTGCCCTATCTGGACCTTGTTGTTCGGTCTCTGGACCGTGTTCTTATTGGTCGGGCTAGTTAAGCCTTGCTGACCATGTTGTTTTCACACCTGTTTTTGTTTTTCCATGTATTGTCCTTTTTTTTTTTCTTTTTCTCGGTTGGTTCCTGTGAGTATACTATGCTTTCTATACACCATGTACGTGCTCAGCATGTGGAGCGAATATGTCTGGACAGGGAACAATGCGCTAAGGGTACTCGTATGTATGAATAATGGGGGTTAAAATCTTCTCTCTCAACGTGCGGGGTCTGAACACCCCGTTTAAGCGCACGCAACTCTGGTCAGATGCTCTGAAGTCTAAATGTGATGTGCTTTTTGTTCAGGAGTCGCACTTGCTTGAGAAGGATGCTTTTAGGTGTAAACATAAAAATTTCCCTGTGATTTATCATTCACATCCTAAGAAATAGAGGAAAGCAGGAGTGTTTATCGGTTTAAGATCATCGATTACTTTCTCTTTAAAGAAGTGTGTGAAGGACTCTGCAGGGAGATATGTTATTTTAATATGCACTCTGGATGGTAATCCATATACATTGGTTTCAGCGTATGCCCCCAATGTCGGACAGGTGGCCTTCTGCAGGAGGTTGTTTAACCACTTCAGCCCCGCTAGGTGAAACCCCCTTCATGAACAGAGCACTTTTTACACTTCGGCACTACACTACTTTCACCGTTTATCGCTCGGTCATGCAACTTACCATACAAATGAATTTTACCTCCTTTTCTTCTCACTAATAGAGCTTTCATTTGGTGGTATTTTATTGCTGCTGGCATTTTTACTTTTTTTGTTATTAATCAAAATGTAACGATTTTTTTGCAAAAAAATGACATTTTTCACTTTCAGCTGTAAAATTTTGCAAAAAAAAACGACATCCATATATAAATTTTTCACCAAATTTATTGTTCTACATGTCTTTGATAAAAAAAAATGTTTGGGCAAAAAAAAAATGGTTTGGGTAAAAGTTATAGCATTTACAAACTATGGTACAAAAATGTGAATTTCCGCTTTTTGAAACAGCTCTGACTTTCTGAGCACCTGTCATGATTCCTGAGGTTCTACAATGCCCAAACAGTAGAAAAACCCCACAAATGACCCCATTTCGGAAAGTAGACACCCTAAGGTATTCGCTGATGGGCATAGTGAGTTCATAGAACTTTTTATTTTTTGTCACAAGTTAGCGGAAAATGATGATGATTTTATTTTTTTTATTTTTTCTTACAAAGTCTCATATTCCACTAACTTGCGACAAAAAATAAAAAATTCTAGGAACTCGCCATGCCCCTCACGGAATACCTTGGGGTGTCTTCTTTCCAAAATGGGGTCACTTGTGGGGTAGTTATACTGCCCTGGCAATTTAGGGGCCCAAATGTGTGAGAAGAACTTTGCAATCAAAATGTGTAGCAAAGGTGGGCAAAGGGGCACATATTCCAAAGTGCACCTTTCAGATTTTGCAGGCCATTTTTTACACATTTTGATTGCAAGGTACTTCTTACACATTTGGGCGCCTAAATTGCCAGGGCAGTATAACTACGCCACAAGTGACCCCATTTTGGAAAGAAGACACCCCAAGGTATTCCGTAAGGGGCATGGCGAGTTCCTAGAATTTTTTATTTTTTGTCACAAGTTAGCGGAAAATTAAGATTTTTTTTTTTTTCTCTTTTTTCCTTACAAAGTCTCATATTCCACTAACTTGCGACAAAAAATAAAAAATTCTAGGAACTCGCCATGCCCCTCACGGAATACCTTGGGGTGTCTTCTTTCCAAAATGGGGTCACTTGTGGCGTAGTTATACTGCCCTGGCAATTTAGGGGCCCAGATGTGTGAGAAGTACTTTGCAATCAAAATCTGTAAAAAATGACCGGTGAAATCCGAAAGGTGCACTTTGGAATATGTGCCCCTTTGCCCACCTTGGCAGCAAAAAAGTGTGACACATCTGGTATCGCCGTACTCAGGAGAAGTTGGGGAATGTGTTTTGGGGTGTCATTTTACATATACCCATGCTGGGTGAGAAAAATATCTTGGTCAAATGCCAACTTTGTATAAAAAAATGGGAAAAGTTGTCTTTTGCCAAGATATTTCTCTCACCCAGCATGGGTATATGTAAAATGACACCCCAAAACACATTCCCCAACTTCTCCTGAGTACGGCGATACCAGATGTGTCACACTTTTTTGCTGCCAAGGTGGGCAAAGGGGCACATATTCCAAAGTGCACCTTTCAGATTTTGCAGGCCATTTTTTACACATTTTGATTGCAAGGTACTTCTTACACATTTGGGCCCCTAAATTGCCAGGGCAGTATAACTACGCCACAAGTGACCCCATTTAGGAAAGAAGACACCCCAAGGTATTCCGTGAGGGGCACTGCGAGTTCCTAGATTTTTTTATTTTTTGTCACAAGTTAGCGGAAAATGATGATTTTTTTTTTTTTCTCTTTTTTCCTTACAAAGTCTCATATTCCACTAACTTGCGACAAAAAATAAAAAATTCTAGGAACTCGCCATGCCCCTCACGGAATACCTTGGGGTGTCTTCTTTCCAAAATGGGGTCACTTGTGGCGTAGTTATACTGCCCTGGCAATTTAGGGGCCCAAATGTGTGAGAAGTACTTTGCAATCAAAATCTGTAAAAAATGACCGGTGAAATCCGAAAGGTGCACTTTGGAATATGTGCCCCTTTGCCCACCTTGGCATCAAAAAAGTGTCACACATCTGGTATCGCCGTACTCAGGAGAAGTTGGGGAATGTATTTTGGGGTGTCATTTTACATATACCCATGCTGGGTGAGAGAAATATCTTGGCAAAAGACAACTTTTCCCATTTTTTTTTTTTTTTTTTCTTCAAATAGACTTTATTGAAAAACAAAGGTATTACATATGACAAATTATGGCGAAATACCTACTGATATCCATTTAAATACATATGTATGTTAACATTGCTCAAAACAATTGAACAGGTTCCATCGTACATAAATTCCGGGAGTTGTGTCATACATCAGAAACTACATATTGTATTAGAAAGTCACATGTCAGTAAGGGTTATTCTCCACAATTATTATTCTCAGATGTAGTCGGTAAATCATTGCATATGACGTTAATGTTTCTGTAAATAAACCAATCTTTCCATTGAGACCTATATGGGAGTATCCTACGACTTTCCCACGCTGCTAACTCCTCAAACCTACATAGCTGGTCTATTTTCCCTAGCCATTGAGAAGTAGAGGGTAAATCTTCAGAAAGCCAAAATTTTGGTATTAAAAGGCGTGCAGCACTTAACAGTGTATGGAATAGTTTAGTTGAGGATTTGTTTGACACAGCCGGACCGAAACTGAGTAGAGCAGACTGGGGAGAAGTCGGCAGATTTGTTCCACAAATCTTATTGGCGTGGGAGAAAATATCCTTCCACCATTTCTGAAGAGGGGGGCATTCCCACCAAATATGAAAGTATGAACCTCTATCATTTTTGCACCGCCAGCATGTGTCTAAGTTATCCGTGTTATAAAAGCAGGTAACATCTGGGGTCCTATACCACCTCGTCATTATTTTGTACCCGTTTTCTTGGATGCGGACGCATCTAGAAATTTTATGCGGGGTAAGAAGAAGTTTTGGTAGATCCTCTTGTGAAAAGGTAATTCCCATATCTTTCTCCCATAATCTTATGAATGCGGGTTTGATCAGAGGAACTGGTGATATTATTTTCTTATAAATTTGCGAGACTAGCTTGGTATGTTTGGTTGGGTCTGATACCAAGGTCTCGAACCAGGTCAGAGGCCGGGATAAGTCTTTCAGCTTAATATTCTTACCTATGAAAGTATGTAAGAAAGACAGCAAATGAGGAATTTTCTTACTGTCTGGAAATATTCCTAACAGAGAGTCCTGTTCCAGGACTGCACCTTTCTCATCAAAAAGAGATTTGATAAGCAATGCAGAATTTCTGACCAGGTTTGGGAGACATTCTCTCAGATGTTGCGGGGCGTAGGATAGGACATCTTTCACTTGTATCAATGGCGAGGGTAATGGGATTGCGTATTGAGACTGTTGGAACCATTTCCATGTTTCCAGTGTAGATTTTACCACTGGGTTAATAGGCCTGTCTTGGGAAGGGAAGTTCTTCACCCCTACCAGAAGGCCTGAGGGGAAAGAACCGAGTTCACTCTGTTCCATGGAAACCCAGGGCTTCAGGTTAGGGCGCTTGAACCAGTCTATCAATCTTGACATCAAAACAGCTCTCCCGTATAACTCTGGATCAGGCAACCCTATACCTCCATTCATCTTTGTTCTACATAGCATAGAGCGAGCCAACCGAGCTCTTTTCCCGGCCCAAATAAATGAGCTAATTTGACTTTTCACTTTAGCATAGAACGTCTTTGGGACTGGGATCGGTAGTACTTGTTGTAGGTAGGTTAGTCTCGGAAGAACTAATGATGTAGCTATATTCTTTCTGCCGAACCATGATAACATCGGATATTGTAGGCCAGCGAGCTGATCGGAAATCGATTGAAGGAGCGGGATGTAATTAAGTCGGAACAGAGAGGATGGGTCAGGGCCGATTCTAACTCCCAAGTATGTAATGTATGGGGTGTCCCAATTAAAGGGAGAGTTTGTTTTAAGTGTATTCCTAGTTGAGGAAGGGAGGTCAATGCTAATAATATGGGATTTACCCATGTTAATTTTAAAATTAGAGTATATGCTAAATTGCTCCAATATCTCGTATATTATTGGGAGAGCTTTAGCTGGGTTGGTAATCATAATTAGTAGATCATCAGCAAAGGCCGCTACTTTGTGCTCTCTTTGATCTATCTTGATGCCTACTATCCCCCTTTCCAGCCTAATAGCTTGTAGTAGTGTCTCCATTACTAAAACAAATAATAAAGGTGACAATGGGCATCCCTGTCTGGTGCCGTTCCTGATGCCGAAGGAGGGGGACAAGGTATCGTTGATAATGATAGATGCAGAAGCATGTGTATATAGGGAAAAGATAGCATCAATAAATGGGTCAGGGAATTTGAGTGTTTTGAGAACTTCTTTCATATAATCCCAATTAACCCTATCAAAGGCCTTTTCAGCATCCGTGCTAAGGAGGACTAGAGGCCGTCTGTATCTTTTTGCAAAATATATGGCATTAAGTACTTTGGCGGTATTATCCCTGCCCTCCCTACCACGGACAAAGCCAACCTGATCCTCTTTGATCAGGGATGGAAGAAAAGAGGATAAGCGTGTGGCCAGCATTTTAGCTAAAAGCTTCAGATCTAAATTTAGAAGGGATATTGGACGATAATTGGAGCATTGGGAGCTGTCTTTCCCCTCCTTCGGGATCAGGGTGATATGTGCTCTTGTCATATCTGAGGATAATGGGATGCCAGACAGGGAGCAGTTAAATAAAGAAAGAAGATAGGGCCCCAGTGTTTTATAAAAGTTGCGATAGTACAAGGCTGGATATCCATCCGGCCCAGGGCTCTTCCCATTAGGAAGTTGTTTAATCGCACATTCAAGTTCTTCTAGCGTAAAGGGGGTTATTAAAGTTTGGGCTTGGGAATCTGTCAGTGCCGGTAACGCTAATGAATTTAAAAACGAAGTTACTGACTCTTTAGGAGTACGTATAGGGGAGACATCCCTTGAACTATCTTCCTCTCTAAGATTGTAAAGTGAGTGGTAGAACTTTTGGAATTGTTTGGCGATTTCTGAAGTAGTGGAGACTTCATCTCCTTTGGGGGATTTAATCCTATGTATGTAATTATGGGATTTCCTCTGCTTGATACGCTGCATCATAAATTTAGAAGCCTTATCTCCATGCGCGTAATATTTGTATTGCGCATGGAGATAATACTTCGCTGAAGCCGCACCAAGCAGGGTCTTCAAAGCACTTTTTAGTTCTGTTAGCTCTTTCAAATGAGATTCCAATAAAGAGCTTTTATGAACGGCTTCCAATCTATGGATCTGGGATAAGAGGTCGTCAACCTTCCTTTTCCTCTCCTTTTTGAGTCTTGACCCCCTGCTGATAAATTGTCCTCTCATGTAGGCCTTATGTGTGTCCCATAGGATATTAGGAGATATGTCAGGGGAGGCATTGATAGAGAAAAATTCCTCTATAATGTCTTGAATTTGTTTTTTGTTTTCTTCAGGGGATATTAATTGTTCGTTAAGTCTCCATCTAAAGGCTCTAGGCTCTAATGAGGGGGCTTTGATTTTGATAAACACTGGAGCGTGGTCCGATAAGAGTATATTGCCTATGTAGGCGTGGGTACATAAATGTAATTGTTCTTTTGACATAAATAAATAATCGAGCCTTTGGTACGAGTTATGGGGGTGGGAGAAAAAGGTATAGTCCTGCTTTGAGGGGTTATATAGGCGCCAGACATCGTGAAGAGCACTTAAATAAAGCTTATTTTTGAGGTGTCTGAGTGCTTTAGTAGAAATTGCAGATTTGTGGGAAGAAGAGTCTAGTATGGGATTTATAGCAACGTTTAAGTCACCCCCAAATACTACTATTCCCTCCTTAAATGAATCCAAAATGCTAATTACCTCCATCAGCCACGAAGTCTGATTGAGATTTGGGGCATAAACGTTGGCCAGTGTATAGATTTGGTTTGCGATTTTCCCTTTCAGCAGTATGTATCTGCCATCTACATCTTGAATATGCGAAATGTAGGTAAAAGGCAGACCCCTCCGCACTCCTATGCTCACGCCTCTGGATGCAGCAGAATTAGAACCACAATGATACCATTGTGAGAATATCGTGCGAGACAGATCCGGATATTTATTAAATTTAAAATGCGTTTCCTGTACCATCAAAATTGCACAATCCTCTTTTTTAATGTGAGAGAATAATTGGCTACGTTTCGATGGTGCGTTAAAACCCTTAACATTTAGAGTAGCAATACACAAGTCAGCCATTTGATATTGAAATGTCCGATTGTGCACCGCTGAGAGAATTTCGCAGTATGTGGGTAAGTGTAGTCATATTGTACTTAACCATCCCAGGCTGAGCAACGAAGCTGCACAGGAGTCCCCCTCTCACTTTAGTGGGAAAGGTTGATTGTCTATGGAACCTGTCGTGGAACCAACGATAAAGTAAAAATAACATTAGAAACAAACAAAAACATTGATCAGAAATATAGAACCAATGAGCAATACTGCTCCAACAATAAGGAGGGGGGGGTACAATACACATTATAGTGTGATTTATGTACATTCCCTCAGACTAATATGCATCTAAGCACTTAAAAGAAGAAAATTAGAAGACAGTCCCAGAACTAAAAGAGACATATGTAAAATTATAGGGTGCTAATACTTATGTTACTGAAGACCTTAGTTGACCCAGGCTCCAACCAAGTTTCAGTCCCGTATCCGATTCAAGAATCAGGCAATGGTAGACGTCTTGGTGTAGAATGACGTCCTCTCCTGGATCTTTGAGGTTTGCCTGGGCGAGGTGTTTCCCAGGGCTCAGCAGAAGAGAGGACCGGAGGCGTGATCTTGCTTTGAATATAGTCCCAGTTCTCAATGGGAAGCTGATCTATTTGTAGAGCATCATATATTTTTGGCAGATCTGTGTATGAAGAGATGGATAAGCGTCTTCCTTCATATAAAAACGATAACCCAAAGGGGAACAACCACTTATATAGGATTTTCTTGTTGCGAAGCCAATCCGTAAGCGGCTTCAAAGCCCTCCTTTTCTTCAATGTTGATTGGGCTAAATCCTGAAATATTGTAATAGGACTGTCCTCCACAAATAGCTGCTGGTGGTTTCTCGCTTTATTAAGTATCGCATCCTTCACTGGAAAATGGAGAAATTTACAGATGACATCCCTTGGGGGTTCTGCAGGCTGGGGTTTAGGTCTCAGGGCCCTGTGAGCCCGCTCTATTGCTATTTCAAAGGTTGAATCAGGGCCAAGTAGTTGTAGACAAATATTCATGACAGCCTCTTGTATATCAGCAGGGCCTATGGACTCGGGTATGCCCCTAAAGCGCAGATTGTTGCGTCTACTCCTGTTCTCCTGATCCTCTAGGAGTGTATATAGGGAGTTCAGGTGATACTGGTGCAAAGACATGGTGGAGGAGACAGCGCCCTGGTGAGTTATAATCGCTGATTGATTTTCTTCTAGCGACTCGACTCTCTTCCCAATATGGCGCACGTCCTCTTTAATAGTGCTAAGATCCGATCTGAGGGGTTCCAGGGCTTCTAATAGCGCGTCTTTTAGAAATGCCCTTGATATAGGCAGTGTGTCGGGACCAGGGGAGACCTCTCTTACTCTCTCTGTAGCTGTGATGCTCCTCGGGGCGCCCCCTGAGACTTTCGGTGTTCCTGGTGCCGACTTGCTTTCTTTGGCCACATGCGTCTGGGCCACTTTCTTTATAAATTTCTCCATAGATTCGCTATTTGCCTGGGTTTTAGTCGAGGTTGGAGCCTCGGTAGGTCTGGGGCCAATCTTGACCATTCTAGAGGTTAAAGTGCTGCTAATTAAGGCTAAGAGGGAAATCAGAACATCGGAGCCTCACTTCATGCTGCCATATAGCTCGGGTGCAGGTTCTGCCCCGGGGTGTTCTATTTCTCTATAAGATAGGTTCTAGGGCAATAATCGGCCCTATTGTGGTGCCCTTTGTCACTTGTGGGGCCTGAATCTAAATCTCTGGGTTTCAGAACAAAATGTCCAGAATTAACTGCATGCAGAGCTCTACCACCTTGCTTCTGCTCAGCTCTGCAGCCAGCTCCGCCCCCCAGCAGTCTTAATTTTGATGTTCTCCTTAAACACCTTTTATTCAGGTAGATTTGCTACCTTATGACAGCGCTGCTAGGGTCGTCTGTGCGCCTATTACAAGAGAGACAGAGCTGCCAGGATCGTGGCTGGGATCGTGACCGGGTACTGTGAATTCAAATCTCCCGCCTGTGCAGGGCCGGCGGATGAATCCTCCTGTCAGGGCTGCTGCCGGGACCCGTCTGCTTAGTGTGGGGAAGCGTCTGAGGGAGCAAATAATAGTCCCACAATGACACCCGATTTTACTGCCGTTTGCAGGGACAGAAGGCTGGGGCACTCACCGCTTCTTTGGCCACACTTAAGCTGGAATCGTTGCTGAGATCCTGGAGGCAGATTCTTTACAGGTCCGCTGCGATTCTCGGCCGGATCTATATTCGCCGGTCTTTAGCACCAATGGGCCCGTAGTGAGAGGCAGCGTTGTTTGCAGGGAAACCAGATTTTATCTCTGGTCCTCAGAAGTCCAGATGTAGATAGGATCTAGGATCTTTGTTCCGATCGGTGGTGTGATGGCATGCAAGCCGATGGGACGGCTCCTGTGACCCGGGTGGGCTCACCAATAAAGTCCGGTGTCTGCCAGGCTATAGTAGGCCGCAATTCCTCACCGATTGTAAAATCAAAAATAAAGATACCCTGGAATTCCAGGAAGTGTCCTGTGTCAGGATCTGTGATTTTTAGGTGTATTAAGAGCTTTTTAGGCAAGTTATAGCTACTTTAAGACACCCTCTCTTCAGAGCTAATATAAGCTGCATCCGAACAGCTCTGCAGCAAGCTCCGCCCCTCCACTTTTCCCATTTTTTTATACAAAGTTGGCATTTGACCAAGATATTTTTCTCACCCAGCATGGGTATATGTAAAATGACACCCCAAAACACATTCCCCAACTTCTCCTGAGTACGGCGATACCACATGTGTGACACTTTTTTGCAGCCTAGATGCGCAAAGGGGCCCAAATTCCTTTTAGTGGGCATTTTTAGACATTTGGATCCCAGACTTCTTCTCACGCTTTAGGGCCCCTAAAAAGCCAGGGCAGTATAAATACCCCACATGTGACCCCACTTTGGAAAGAAGACACCCCAAGGTATCCAATGAGGGGCCTGGCAAGTTCATAGAATTTTTATTTTTTTTGCATAAGTTAGCGGAAATTGATTATTTTTTTTTTTTTCTCACAAAGTCTCACTTTCCGCTAACTTAGGACAAAAATTTAAATCTTTCATGGACTCAATATGCCCCTCAGCAAATACCTTGGGGTGTCTTCTTTCCAAAATGGGGTCAGTTGTGGGGTGTTTGTACTGCCCTGGCATTTGAGGGTCTCCGCAATCATTACATGTATGGCCAGCATTAGGAGTTTCTGCTATTCTCCTTATATTGAGCATACAGGTAATGGGCTGAAAGAAAAAAATGAACGGCACAGATTTCTTCATTCGCATCGATCAATGTGGATGAAAAAATCTCTGCCAAAAAAAAAAAATGGAGGGGAAAGGCATCTGCCAGGACATAGGAGCTCCGCCCTACATCCATACCCACTTAGCTCGTATGCCCTGGCAAACCAGATTTCTCCATTCACATCAATCGATGTGGATGAATAAATCATTGCCGGGATTTATATATTTTTTTTTTATATATATATATACAAAGTGCTTGCCAAAGCATAGGAACGCCGCCTCCTCCTCAGCTCGTATGCCTCGGCAAACGTATCTGTCACTGCAGAGGAGAAAATCCCGTCTTGCAGCGCCGCATACACCGACTTGCGTGTAATCTGACAGCAGCGCAATGCTTCTGTCAGAATGCACATCGGTGCTGCAGCTGGTCGATCGGTTGGTCCATCTGGAAGGTAAAAAGACAAAAAAAAAAAAAAAAAAAAACCAGGCCGCAACGCAATAATTTTATTAACTTTGCAACAGAACATGTAACTTAAACTTTTTGAACTGAACATTAACGTGTTTGCTTACTGGTGTGTTTTTTTTTTTTGTTTTTGTTTTTTTACCTTTATAGAACAAACCTCTCCTTCCCCATGGGTCAATGTGCAAAGCGCAAATCGCCCAAAGATGTGGCGAAGTGCGTTATGCACTTTGTCCCATGTGAAAGGAGACGTTTGCAGCAGCAGTGAGTGAATGGGCCCTAATAGCCCTGTGTGCCTGTCCTGGTGAGATGATCCCTATGCTAATAGTGTACCTGTGAGTGGTACTTCCGGAAACACTCTCCAAAGCATAGGGCAGGGTGGTCCGGACAGTCAGGACAGAAATAGCGGGTGTCACGCCTTATTCCACTCCTGCTACAGACACGACATCTTTTTCGGGGTGACTGTTGGGTTGAGGTACCAGGAACGACATTGGGGAAATGTCGCTCGTGTAGACGGCTAACTACACTGGTGGTTGGGGCCACGGAACCTCCTGGATAAAGGAGGTTCTCGATGATCTCTTCCTGAAATTTGAGGAAGGATCCAGTTCTCCCAGCCTTACTGTAGAGAACAAAACTATTGTACAGAGCCAATTGAATTAAATATACAGACACCTTCTTATACCAGCGTCTGGTGCGTCGGGAAACTAAATACGGAGACAACATCTGGTCATTGAAGTCGACCCCTCCCATGTGGAGGTTATAGTCGTGGACTGAGAGGGGCTTTTCAATGACACGGGTTGCTCGCTCAATTAGTATTGTCGTGTCTGCGTGAATGGAGGAGAGCATGTAAACGTCACGCTTGTCTCTCCATTTCACCGCGAGCAGTTCTTCGTTACACAGTGCGGCCCTCTGCCCCCTTGCAAGACGGGTGCTAACGAGCCGTTGGGGGAAGCCCGCGCGACTAGTTCGCGCGGTACCACAGGTGCCAATCCGTTCTAGAAACAAATGCCTAAAGGGGGCCACACTTGTGTAAAAAGTGTCCACATAAAGATGGTACCCCTTGCCGAATAAGGGTGACACCAAGTCCCAAACTGTCTTCCCACTGCTCCCCAGGTAGTCAGGGCAACCGACCGGCTCCAGGGTCTGATCTTTTCCCTCATAGACCCGAAATTTGTGGGTATAGCCTGTGGCCCTTTCACAGAGCTTATACAATTTGACCCCATACCGGGCGCGCTTGCTTGGGATGTATTGTTTGAAGCCAAGGCGCCCGGTAAAATGTATCAGGGACTCGTCTATGCAGATGTTTTGCTCTGGGGTATAAATATCTGCAAATTTCTGGTTGAAATGGTCTATGAGGGGCCGAATTTTGTGGAGCCGGTCAAAAGCAGGGTGGCCCCTGGGACGGGAGGCGGTGTTGTCACTAAAGTGCAGGAACCGCAGGATGGCCTCAAAACGTGCCCTGGACATGGCAGCAGAGAACATGGGCATGTGATGAATCGGGTTCGTGGACCAATATGACCGCAATTCATGTTTTTTTGTCAGGCCCATGTTGAGGAGGAGGCCCAGAAAAGTTTTAAGTTCGGAAACTTGGACTGGTTTCCACCGGAAAGGCTGGGCATAAAAGCTTCCCGGGTTAGCGGTGATAAATTGTGTGGCATACCTGTTTGTTTCGGCCACAACTATGTCTAAAAGCTCCGCAGTCAAGAACAGCTCAAAAAATCCCAGGGCCGAACCGATCTGAGCCGTCTCAACCCGAACTCCAGACTGGGCAGTGAAAGGGAAAACTACAGGTGCGGCTGAAGTTGGGGACTGCCAATCAGGGTTTGCCAGCACCTCTGGGATTCTAGGGGCTCTACGGGCACGTCTTTGCGGTGGCTGCGACGGGGTCACTACTGCACGTGCCACCGTA
Source organism: Bufo gargarizans (assembly GCF_014858855.1). Lineage (NCBI taxonomy): Eukaryota > Metazoa > Chordata > Amphibia > Anura > Bufonidae > Bufo > Bufo gargarizans. The sequence continues at coordinate 127,414,285 of NC_058080.1, read as the reverse complement.
CCAGCTTCAACTGCCCTTCTGGTGCTCGCTACTTCACCAGGTTGTACGGCAGTGCTGGTACTAGGTCCAGGGAGGGCTGGGCTGCTGGTGTATGCCTCACCACGTAATCCGACAGCACCAGCCCCACTCTGCTGCTCTTGAAGCGGATCCTGCGCAACCTGCGGTCTAGCGACACGGGGCCGGGTACGCCTGGTGGTATCAGGGACCTCAGCCTCCTCGTCCGAACTTTGGGTCAGAGATCCACTGCTTTCTACAGGTTCGTATTCTGACCCGCTGGATTCATCAGATGAGGGCTCCCACTCCTCATCCGACTGGGTCAGAAGCCTGTAGGCCTCTTCAGAGGAATACCCACTGTTAGACATGTGGGCAACTAAATTTAGGGGTATTCCCTGAGACTACCCAAGAAAAAAAAAGCAAGCCTGTCTTACAAAGGGGAGGCTAGCGAAGTACCGGAGGCCGCTGCGGTTGATAAAAAATATCAAAACTGATTTTTTTATCGCTGCAGTGCGTGTAAAGTGAATGTGCAGTGATCAAAAAAAAAATTATTTTTTGTCACTGCGGTGGGGCGGGTGTGGGCGAACGCACGTGTGGGCGACCGATAAGGCCTGATCGGGCAAACACTGCGTTTTGGGTGGAGGGCGAACTAAAGTGACACTAATACAATTATAGATCTGACCGTGATCAGTTTTGATCACTTCCAGATACTATAAAAGTACAAATGCTGATTAGCGATACGCTAATCAGCGAATAACGGACTGCGGTGCGGTGGGCTGGGCGCTAACTGATCGCTAACTACCTAACCAAGGGACCTAAACTATACTGAAACCTAACGGTCAATAACAGTGAAAAAAAAAAGTGACAGTTTGCACTGATCACTTTTTTCTTTTCACTTGTGATTGACAGGGGTGATCAAAGGGGTGATCAAAGGGGTGATCAAAGGGTTAATTGGGGTTCAGGGGGGTGATCAGGGGCTATAGTGTAGTGTTTGGTGTACTCACTGTGAAGCCTGCTCCTCTGCTGGATCCAACCGACGAAAAGAACCAGCAGAGGAGCAGGCAGCCATATAACAGATCATATTTACAAATATGATCTGCTATCTGGCACTTTGATTGGCTTTTTTAAAAATCAGCAACCTGCCAGCCACGATCATTGGCTGGCAGGTTGCTGACGAAATACTTCTCGATTAAATGCCGGCGCGAACTGCGCACGCGCGGGCGCATACTCGCGTCATCTCGCGTCTCGCGAGATGACGCGTATATGCGTGACTGTGCGCAGCGCTGCCACCTCCGGAACGCACATGTGCGTTAGGCGGTCCGGAGGTGGTTAATAAGGTAGAAAAACTGGCGGTTGGGGAGGTGGTAATGGGCGGAGACTTTAATGTCCCGATTAACTATGAATTAGACTGTAGGTCAGTGCAGGGGAGTAGGCGCATGGAACTACAAAAGACGCTGTACGAGTCAGCCTTTCATGATATATGGAGATATCAACATAGTGATGAAAGGGATTATACTTACATTTCTACCTCACATCTCTCTCAATCTCGCATTGATTATATCTTAGTGTCCAGGGGCCTCCTGCATAGGGTCATCAGATCCGACATTGGGGGAGCAACGTGGTCAGACCACGCTCCTGTGAGCATTGTTATTGAGGATGGCCTTCCTAATCCTCCCAATCCTCAGTGGAAGCTGAATACCTTTCTTCTTAAGTGCCCTGAGAGAGTTAATCACTGACTCTTTGCAAGAATTTCTGCGGTTCAATGACATCCCCGAGACTAACACAAACTTTTTATGGCTATCACATAAGGCGTATATGAGGGGGATCCTGTTACAGCTTGCGGCTAGGTTGAACAAGAATAGGCGTAAAGCGCTCCAAGACGCTCTAAACAAACTTCAGTCTGCGGAAAAGGATCATAAACTTCGTAACGACCCCTCATCCTTAGCTACACTACAGGAGTGCAGGAAAGCGCTCAGAACCCTCCTCTTATACCGACAGGAGCTGGGCTTGAAGCGCATGCATTCAAATTTTTACCATTCGGGTGACAGAGCTGGGGCGTTACTCGCGCGCAGGTTAAAAAGGAGGGCAGCTGCAGCCAGGATCACTATATTAAAATATAGTAGTAGAGTATACTCGCATCCCCAGGAAATAGCTGACGCATTTGCGAAGTATTATTCCTCTCTATATAATTTAAGGTCGGATGATAACATTGTACAGCCGTCGACTGAATTAATTGCGAAATTTTTAGATTCTGTTAAACTCCCCACAGTGTCTGCAGATGCCCTAGTGGCATTAAACAGACCAATTTCAGACGCGGAAATCCTTGCGGCTCTTAAGGCCTCGCCGTCCAATAAAGCCCCGGGGCCAGACGGGCTCCCGGTGGAGTATTATAAGACTTTTCAAATCACGCTACTTCCCCACCAGGTTAAGCTCTATAATATATTCATGACTACAGGGTGCATCCCATCAGAGATGCTAACAGCTACGGTGGTTACCCTACCTAAGCCGGGGAAGACCCCTGGTGCCCCCGAAAACTTTAGGCCAATCTCCCTGCTGAATGCAGACCTTAAGCTTTATGCCAAAATAATAGCCTCTCGCCTCAACATAGTTTTGCCTACTTTAATTAACCATGACCAAGTGGGATTTGTGACAGGGAGGCAATGTAGGGATGGTACGAGGAGGATGATTGACTTACTTCAGATTGCAGGGTGGTCCAGGGCCCCCACGGTCTTTGTCTCTTTGGATGCTGAAAAAGCGTTCGACAGAGTGCACTGGGGGTTCCTGGACCAGACTCTCCGAAAATTCGGATTTGGAGGGCATATATTGCAGGCAATCTCGGGGTTGTATTCATCGCCCACAGCAAAGGTGTTAGCGTCGGGTTTTCTGTCGACTTCATTCCCGATTACTAATGGGACCAGGCAGGGGTGCCCGTTGTCGCCCCTGATATTCGCGCTAGCAATGGAGCCCCTAGCGGAAAAGATTCGCAACTGTACCCGGATCTCGAGAATTAAGGTGGGGAAACGTTCGCATTCTATAGGCCTGTATGCGGATGACGTTGTCCTGACGCTCTCCGATCCCTTAACATCGCTCCAGGCGGTTAGTGAGATTTTGGACCAGTACTCCTCGGTATCGTATTACAAACTGAACGTTAGCAAAACTAATGTTTTGCCCATCAATGTGCCTGTAGACTTGCAGCAGGAATTAAAGGGGAAGTACCCCTACAATTGGGATGCTGAGTCAATACGATATCTAGGGATTGATCTGACAAGCTCATTGGCAGAATTGTTACCTCTCAACCTTAAGTCCTTGAGATCCGATATACAGAAGGATTACATCGAGTATAGCAAGAACGCTCTCTCTTGGATGGCCAAAATTAGTACAGTAAAGATGATGGTGCTACCTAAGATATTATATATCTTTAGATGTATCCCCTTGAAAATTTCTAAAGCATATATAAAGGATCTGCAATCCGATATGCTCAATTTTATCTGGGGGGGTGCCCACCCAAGGATTAACAAAAATTTGCTTTACCCCGCTATTCGCGCGGGTGGGTTGGGAGTCCCGGACTTATATAGCTACTATCTGGCTAACTTATTGGACCAGGCCATGGAATGGTGGTCCCCTAAAACATCTCACGGATGGCTCAGTATTGAGGAGAATTATGTTAGAAGGAGGTCCCTGAAGTCAATTTTGGCGGCTTACTTGTTAAAACCCTTCGTTTTTTCTATGCCCTTAAGTACGATGCAAGCGACCATATTTGCATGGACCCATGTTTTCAAGTCTAAAACACCTTTCTCCCTGGAGAAAAAGCATCTACCCATCTCGGCTATTGAGTATCATATCCCTACACTTCAAATCACCAGCTGGCTTAACTGTGGAATTGATTCATTGGGGAACCTGTTTGACCACTCCACCCTGAAGACATTTGAGACTCTTCACTCTACCTATTCGCTCCCTAACTCCCTCTTTTACCAATATTTACAATTACATCACTTTATTTCCTCTCTTACTAGTGGGGGAAAGGGAGATGAAGGGGGTGTACTAGCCAAATTGTTGGGAGGGGGGGCTAATTCTCATTCTAGCCTCTAATTTTGGTATGCGTTTTTGCTGTCCTCAGGCAAAAAGGGTAAACAACCCTTTATGGTTAAATGAGAGGCTGAAATGGGGAAGGAATTCTCGCTGAAAGACTGGTCGGACGCCATGTACTGGTCCATGAAGTGCTCAAAGTGCATTAATCATACGGAGCAGAACAGGAAAGTTCAATTGCGATGGTACCTCACACCAGATAGGTTGGCTCATTCCATTCCTGGTTACTCTCCGATGTGTTGGAGGGGGTGTGGTCAGATAGGTTCTCCATTCCACATGTGGTGGACGTGCCCCAACCTTACTGAATTTTGGGGAGCAGTCTCTGAGGTATTGGCAGAGGCATCTGGAATTAAAGAAATTTTAACCCCAGAGTTGGCAGTTCTGGGTATAGGGTTGGGGGGTGTGCCATGTGACAGTCGGGGAGTAGTGGCCCATATACTATTTGCTGCGAAGAAAGTAATTGCACGCCAGTGGAAAGTTGCTCTTTCTCCATCAATTAGTGAGGTTGTTAAAGGGGTGAATTTCCATATGCTCTGCGAGTTCACATTCGCCTCATCTGTGAGAGAACGAATAGCAATGCACAACAGATGGTTAAGCTGGTTGTCCAGTCCTTTTGCTGAAAGTTTGCCTCATTACCTTCTGTAAATGCACTCACAGCCTGTATTAATGTATTAAGCTGAGTATTTTGGGGGGGGCGCGTGCCAGGGCTTTGGTCCTTCCTCTCAGTGCCCAAATGTAACTGTCTGACATCGCCAGGTATTGTAGGCGTATTTTGTATAGTATGCCTTTTCTTGCACTGCTAGTGGGAGGGGGGGGGGTTATTATTTCTGTTATTGCTTACGTTATGGTATTTGTACATGGCTAGCTTAGCTTAGCTTAGTATGGCTTCATATTGTCTGACTGTCATATTGTCAGCACTCACGTGCGGAACCCTTTGTCTATTTTATTTGTCCGTGTTATTGTTTAAAATATTATTTCTGTATGTTTTTCTTTGTATCTAATGAAACATTACTTTCAATAAAAATTTTATTGATTAAAAAAGAACTTTAGACAGGGGCATCACTATGAAGTGCCTTTTGCGTTATAGAGTGCCTTTTGAGATATGGCATTAGAAGAATTTTGATATCTCTAACTTTTTTAGTCGAACCAGACTCTCTGTTACTCTGTAATTCTTCTAGCCCCGTTCTATGGAAATACTAGGTTGAAAGAGCACACCAAATGCTTGAAATAACTTCTTTATTAACTTCACCTTTTCTTCATATATAACACTGCCGCCTCCGCAGCAGATAGTCCATGTACAAAACACATATGCATAATGGCGGTATGCATAAGATGGTGGTTCAACTGTTCAAGATTGTCATTCAACATAAAATGGTGGATATATTTCTCTCTCCAGTTTCTGTACTCTCACTTTAAATTGTTTAAGCACTTTATGATCTCTCTGAGAGGTATAACTGAGGTCTAACTAATAGTTCACTTGCTCTTCTTGGTTTGCAGTTTGCTCTATACAACTGCTTATGATCTGGTATAAGCAGTTCGCATTTGTATGCAATTTGTTTGTTTGGAATTTGTATGGAATTTGGTCGCAATTTGGTGGAACTGTAAGTAAACACACATATAACTGGTTTAGTATACAGTTCTAATCACAATACTAACAACAGGAACATTATATAACTGTTCTAAATACCTATTTTGGCCTCTCTGCTTCAATAAAACACAGCTCTTAGTGGAGTGAATGTCTGTTCAGCTCCTCTCCTCTGGTGTAATGATTCTAGCAGCTCCTGCTAGGGGAATTTCTCACACAGACTGTGTGTGAGGCTGGCTGCGATTGGTCAAAGCTCTTGCTGTGTGTGAGGCTGGCTGTAATTGGTCAAGACTCCTGCCCAGCAACAACAGTTTAACTCTAGATTTTCTGTTGTTTCTGCTGTGTCATTGAGCTCACTTTACATTATATAATGAATCTTAAAGGCATATTATCTTTTCTGCTTCTGTGAACACAATATATAACAGTTTTATGACACCCAAACATGAAGTCACTGTAAATAACTCTGCTTTTGTCCTTAACACATAAACATAGGAACTGTATTAAGGTTATTGGCAGGTTTAGCTGTACAAACATATACCGTATTTTTCACCCCATAAGACGCACTTTTTCTCCCCCCAAAATGGTGGGAAAATGCCCCTGCGTCTTATGGGGCGAATGCTGGCAGTTTTACATTGCTGGCTGCAATGTACGGTATGCAAGAGCGGGGGGAGGGACTGGGAGGAGGAGCTGGGGGCCGGCAATAGCGGCGGGGCGGTGCAGTAAGTGTACTATAGCCCCGCCGATCTGGTGTACTAATATAAAATGTCTTATTCAATTAATAGTTATTAAACATGCACACTCACTCCTATTAGTACCTTACATCCTAACCGCTTCAGTAGAATGCCAGCAGGCAGGCCGGGCGGGCGGGCGGCAGCGTAACTCCCTGATGTCACATGCCTGCGCCGCCTACTTTATGAATGAAGCAGGTGGCGCAGGCAAGTGACGTCAGTGAGTGACGCGCCGCCCGCCTGGCCTGCCTGCCTGGGTTGTACTGAAGCGGTTTGGATGTACGGTACTATTAGGAGTTGGGGGGCATGTGTAATAACTTTTAATTGAATAAGACATTATATTTGTATACTGGAGGGGGGCTGGATCTGCGGATGACATTTTTATGGGGGGCATCTGTGGATGGCACTGTTATGGGCTGGGGGGAAGTCTGTGGATGGCACTGTTATGGGCTGGGGGGGTCTGTGGATGGCACTGTTATGGGTTGGGGGGGGGTCTGTGGATGGCACATATATAACAGTGCCACCCACAGATCCCCCCTCTAACAGTGCCATCCACAGATCCCCCTTGTAACAGTGCCAGCCACAGATCCCCCTGTAACAGTGCAAGCCACAGATCCCCCCATAACAGTGTCCGTCATCCACAGATCCCCCATTACAGTGTCCATCATCCACAGGTCCCCCCATAACAGTGTCCGTCATCCACAGATCCCTAGTAATAGTGCCATCCACAGACCATCATTAGTTCCAAACCCACCAAAAGCACACCTTTTGATAAAAAAATATTTTTTTTCTTATTTTCCTCACCAAAAACCTAGGTGCAGTGGACACCGTCTATGGAAACCGTTCCACCACATCCCAAAGATGCTCTATTGGGTTGAAATCTGGCGACTGTGGGGGCCATTTTAGTACAGTGAACTCATTGTCATGTTCAAGAAACCAATTTGAAATGATTCGAGCTTTGTGACATGGTGCATTATCCTGCTGGAAGTAGCCATCAGAGGATGGGTACATGGTGGTCATGAAGGGATGGACATGGTCAGAAACAATGCTCAGGTAGCCTGTGGCATTTAAACGAGGGCCAATTAGCACTAAGAGGCCTAAAGTGTGCCCAGAAAACATCCCCCACACCATTACACCACCACCACCAGCCTGCACAGTGGTAACAAGGCATGATGGATACATGTTCTCATTCTGTTTACGCCAAATTCGGACTCTACCATTTGAATGTCTCAACAGAAATCGAGACTCATCAGACCAGGCAACATTTTTCCAGTCTTCAACAGTCCAATTTTGGTGAGCTTGTGCAAATTGTAGCCTCTTTTTCCTATTTGTAGTGGAGATGAGTGGTACCCGGTGGGGTCTTCTGCTGTTGTAGCCCATCCGCCTCAAGGTTGTGCGTGTTGTGGCTTCACAAATGCTTTGCTGCATACCTCGGTTGTAACGAATGGTTATTTCAGTCAACGTTGCTCTTCTATCAGCTTGAATCAGTCGGCCCATTCTCCTCTGACCTCTAGCATCAACAAGGCATTTTCGCCCACAGGACTGCCGCATACTGGATGTTTTTCCCTATTCACACCATTCTTTGTAAACCCTAGAAATGGTTGTGCGTGAAAATCCTAGTAACTGAGCAGATTGTGAAATACTCAGACCGGCCCATCTGGCACCAACAACCATGCCACGCTAAAAATTGCTTAAATCACCTTTCTTTCCCATTCTGACATTCAGTTTGGAGTTCAGGAGATTGTCTTGACCAGGACCACAACCCTATATGCATTGAAGCAACTGCCATGTGGTTGGTTGACTAGATAATCGCATTAATTAGAAATAGAACAGGTGTTCCTAATAATTCTTTAGATGAGTGTATGTGCGTCATTGTGTGAGGTGGTGACATGTACCGGAGTTTGCGGGAAAATATAAGTCTGTTAAAAGGTTGTTCTAAATAATTAAGACCGGAAACAAGGATTTAGGTGTGGGAGAGAGCAGGTAGAACTAATCAATTGGGTTAAACTGGTATGACTCAAAGATGATTTAGAAGATTGGGGCTAATAGTTGGCATACTCCAATGCTTCGTTCAGTCCAAAGGGGGATAGTGTGTTGAGTCGGTATATCCAGTACATTTCTTTCCGGGCAAGTTGCTGGTAGGATTGTGAAATCCATTCTGTGGGAGTTACTGCGAGAAGGGAGGAGTTGCTTTCATGATATCCTGTAAAATGTCTTTGCTATTAGTGATTTGCTATTAATATTTGACCAGTGTTCATTCATCCTTTCTCTGAGAGTTTGAGTGGTCCTACCTACATACTGCAGTTTGAATGGGCACTGTAGTAGATAAATTACATTTCTGGTGCCGCAATTCATAGTGTGTTTGAGGGCATATTTCTCCTCAGAATTAGGAATATCCATATTGTTTCTGTTGTGGGTAATTATCTCGCACCATTTACACCTCTTACTCCACATTTATAAGCCCCCTTTGCTACATGATTGCTAGATGTTGGTGGGGGAGTTTGTTGTCTTTTTGGACCTTGGGACAGGAGGGTGTGATAATATTTTTCAGGGTTTGCGCTCTTCTGAAGGTTATGGATGGGGAAGGGGGTAATATCTTTCTCAGGATTGGATCTTTCAAGAGTAACCCCCAGTATTTTTTTTAAATCTGTCTGATTGTTGCATGTTTAACATTATCTCTAGTGATAAAGTTGAGTTGGGGATCTCTTCAATTATCATTTTTGGTTGTTTTTGGTCTCAATGCCTCTTTTTGTTCTAGTTTCTTGTTTTTTTTTATAGACTAATTAAATAGCGTTTTAGGGTAGCCCTTTTCCTTAAAACGGTTGTTGTTTTAGGGTGTGGTTGTTGGAACAGTTTCTTTGTACTTTCTTCATTTAACTAAAAGGGATATTTTTCTTCCACTTTGAGTGGTGGCAGCTATTGAAGTCCAAATAACTATTGGCATCAACTTTTTTGAAGTGTGTTGTCATAGTAATCTGGTTGGATGTTGAGATCAGGTGAATGTCAAGGAAAATGGCTTCATTAGGGTTATAATTAAGGCGGAAGGTTAGACCCCAGTCGTTAGTGTTCAAATTCTCTGTCGGAGCTACATCACATCTTGCCCCCTGGAGGCCTCACACCACAACAGGTGCATCTGGACCTGCTGACCTGGAGTTGTGCCAGCTAAGTATATTCATTACTGGTATTTAAGTCTGTGTTTATACACATAGTTTTGTACGGACTTTCTCTTCTGTCAGTTTTCTGACCCTTGGGTCTGTTGGTGTGGGGTCGCCAGATTGATCCGTTTTCGGCTGATATCCGTCAGACGACTGTTGAACATTGTATATGCTCGATGGACACTGTTTTTGTCCCCTGAAGAACCCCTTTAATGAGAGGAAGGGGGGAAACGCGTCGGGACACGTGACTATCCAAACGATATCTTTTCTTATACACTATTACCCGGATATCCATATGGGATAGTGTATAAAGGGCAATTTAAGGATAGAGAGTACAGGTACGGGGACGGAGTGTGCCTACCATCAAGACACATCTCCGGGCTGAGGAAAAGTTTTTAAAGGGATATTGTAGGGATTGAGTGGGCCATGGCACGGGTTGCCCTGGCGCGTTCCCCCCCTTTTTTCCTCTCATACTAACCCACCTGTCTGATCTTGCTCATTCGTGTGGTTATTGTTTTGTATGTAATTTTTTTGTGTGTTGCGGTGCAAGGTGTCCCTCATTCAGGGAATTTTAATTGACCTAAATAAATGTTAAATTTTAGGTAGTCGTATTTCAGTGATATTGATTCAAATTCTCTGTAAATGATTTCAACTCCTCTGTATTGCCCTCCCAGATGAAGATAATATTATCGATGTAACGGCAAAATTATTTTATATTTGGATGGGAAAGTAAGCCATGCCGTTCCTCAAAACATTCCATAAATGGATTGGCGTAGGCGGGGGCAAATTTAGTGCCCATTGCAGTACCCTTACTTTGGATGTAAAAAGCTCCAATAAAAGTAAAGTAATTATGGTGTAGAGTAAAATCTATTGCTATCAAAATGAATTCTTTCTGAGAATCCGGCATGGTAGAATCTGTTCCAAGGTAATGTTTCGCAGCAAGAAGGCCCAATAAGTGTTGAATGTTACTATAAAGGGAGGTGACATCTAGAGTAACCCAAATGTAATTGCTGTGCCATTGCAGGGAATCTAATTGGGTAATCAGGTGGGCTGTATCTTGCAGGTAGGAGGGTAGGAGTTGAACATAATTTTGGAGAAATTTGTCAATGCAAGCAGAAAGGTTTGATGTGAGTGAGTTGATGTAAGCAGCCACTGTGGCCTTCCGCAGCCTGATGTCGGCAGCCATCCAGCGTTACACAGTCCCCAGCCGCCACTATTTTTCAAGGTGTGCCGTGCCCGCCTTACACCAACATGTGTCCCGTAACATCACACGTGCCCTGACCTACTCAGTTACTGGGAGGGTCCATTTAACCACGGAAACATTGACAAGTGTATTCGGCCAGGGACGATACATTTTCCTGAAGGATTGCAGGCCCTACGGTGATTGGCACCTACGTTAGTGGCTCCAAGCCCCACTTCTCCTCCTCCGCCTCCTCCTCCACTTCCACCTCCAAATTATCCGAGTGCAGCACCAGTCAGTCATCAGTCGATAGCTGGAAGCAGTGTAGCACTACAGTGGGGAAGCGGCAACAGGCCGTGCTTGAAATTGCCGGCTCACTGGCTGTTGTGCAACGTGAGCACGTGCTGAAACTCGATGTTCCACATGTTGGCCAGGCTTTGTGAGCAGCAGAGGGCAGTAGTGGAATACCAGCTGCAACATGGTCTTTGCCTTTTAAGTCAGCTTCCGCTATTCACAAGAGAGGAGTGGACATGGATGTCTAACCTCTGTGAGGTTTTAAGAAACTTTGAGGAATCAACACAGATGGTGAGTGGCGATAACGCTATTTTCAGCGTAACCATCCCACTTCTGTGTCTACTCAAACGCTCACTGCTCACAATTAAGGACGACACTTTGCATGTGGAAGAGGTGGAAATGGTGGAAGACATTACACAGGGTGATAGCCAGACCACCCTCAGTTAGTCTTCTCAGCGCGAATTGGACGATGAAGAGGAGGAGCAGGAGACTGTTGCCTCCACTACAGAGGGTAGTACCCATGGAAGTTTAATTCCATCTGTTCAGCAAGGGTGGGCAGAAAAAGAGGAAGAGGATGAGGAGATTGAGAGTGATCCTCCTGATGACGACAGCAAAGTCTTGCCTGTTGGTACTTTGGCACACATGGCTGACTTCATGTTGGGCTGCCTTTCCTGTGACCCGCACATTATACTCATTTTAGACAACACGGATTACTGGTTGTTCACCCTTCTCGACTACCGCTACAAAGAGAACTTCTCATCTCTCATTCCTCTGGTAGAGAGGATGAGCAAAACGGTGCAATACCAGAAGATCCTTGTTGAAAAATTGCTCCAAAAATTTCCATCTGACAACGCTGGCGGCAGAGTCCGTAGTTCCTTGGTCAACCGAGGAGGGGAGACAAAGGGAACACACAGCAGTTCCAAAAGAGGCAGGGCAACACTCTCCAAAGCCTGGGACAGTTTCATGACACCCCGCCAGCACCATAGCCCTGATGCGCAACCTAGTGTCACAAGGAGGGAAATATTTTGGAAGATGGTGAAGGAGTACATAGCAGACCGTGTCAGCATCCTCAATGATCCCTTAGTGCCTTACAATTACTGGTTGTCTAAGCTAGACATGTGGCACGAACTGGTGCTCTACGCCTTGGAGGTGCTGGCCTGCCCGGCCACCAGCGTTTCGTCATTGCGGGTATTTAGTGCTGCTGGTGGCATTATAACAAATAAGTGTATCCGCCTGTCAACTGAAGATGCTGTCAGGCTGGCTCTTATAAAAATGAACTGGATTGACCATGACTTCTCAACTCCAACAGAGGAAAGCTGATGAACATAAAGGCACTTTAAATGTGTTGTTTATAATGTACTGAATGCACTGTATTCCCATGCACCCCTTCCACCACAAACAAGGGTATATGGTTGAATATTTATTTTATTATCCTCCTTCTCCTCTTCCATCATATCAACACATGCTTATTTGTCGCATATAATGCCCTCGCATATATGCCTTTGCATATAATGTTTTACAGGGTCAGCTCACCAGCAGGCCCTCGCATATAATTTTTTAGAGGGTCAGCTCAACAGCAGGCCCTTGCATATAATTTTTTAAAGAGTCAGCTCACCAGCAGGCCCTTGCATATAATTTTTTAAAGAGTCAGCTTACCAGCAGGCCCTCGCATATAATGTTTTACAGGGTCAGCTCACCAGCATGCCCTTGCATATAATTTTTTAGAGGGTCAGCTCACCAGCAGGCCCTCGCATATAATTTTTTAGAGGGTCAGCTCACCAGCAGGCCCTTGCATATAATGTTTTATAGGGTCAGCTCACCAGCAGGCCTTCACCTTCAATATTTTACAGGGTCAGCTCACCTGAAGGCTCTCACATACACTCACCTAAAGAATTATTAGGAACACCTGTTCTATTTCTAATTAATGTGATTATCTAGTCAACCAATCACATGGCAGTTGTTTCAATGCATGTAGGGTTATAGTCCTGGTCAAGACAATCTCCTGAACTCCAAACTGAATGTCAGAATGGGAAAGAAAGGTGATTTAAGCAATTTTGAGCGTGGCATGGTTGTTGGTGCCAGACAGGCCGGTCTGAGTATTTCACAATCTGCTCAGTTACTGGGATTTTCACGCACAACCATTTCTAGGGTTTACATAGAATGGTGTGAAAAGGGAAAAACATCCAGTATGCGGCAGTCCTGTGGGCGAAAAGAGCAACGTGGACTGAAATAACTGCTCGTTACAACCGAGGTATGCAGCAAAGCATTTGTGAAGCCACAACACGCACAACATTGAGGCGGATCGGCTACAACAGCAGAAGACCCCACCGGGTACCACTCATCTCCACTACAAATAGGAAAAAGAGGCTACAATTTGCACGAGCTCACCAAAATTGGACTGTTGAAGACTGGAAAAATGTTGCCTGGTCTGATGAGTCTCGATTTTTGTTGAGACATTCAAATGGTAGAGTCCGAATTTGGCGTAAACAGAATGAGAACATGTATCCACCATGCCTTGTTACCACTGTGCAGGCTGGTGGTGGTAGTGTAATGGTGTGGGGGATGTTTTCTGGGCACACTTTAGGCCCCTTAGTGCCAATTGGCCATCGTTTAAATGCCACGGGCTACCTGAGCAGTTCTGAAGACAAAAGGGGGTCCAACACCGTATTAGTATGGTGTTCCTAATAATTCTTTAGGTGCGTGCATAATGTTTTAGAGGGTCAGTTCACCTGCAGGCCCTCACCTACAACTTTTTAAAGGGTCAGCTCACCAGTAGGACTGCACCTAAAATCTTTTAGAGGGTCAGCTCACCAGCAGGCCCGCACCTCAAATCTTTTACAGGATCAGCTCACCTGAAGGCCCTCGCATATGTTTTAGAGGGTCAGCTCACCTGCAGGCCCTTACCTATAACCTTTTAGAAAGTCAGCTCACCAGCAGTCCCGCACCTAAAATCTTTTACAGGGTCAGCTCACCAGTAGGCCCACAACTAAAATCTTTTATAGGGTCAGCTCACCAGCAGGCCCTCGCATATAATGTTTTACAGGGTCAACTCACTAGCAGGCCCTTGCATATATTTTTTTACAGGGTCAGCTCACCAGCAGGCCTTCACCTACAATCTTTTACATGGACAGCTCACCAGCAGGCCCACACCTAAAATCTTTTACAGGGTCAGCTCACCTGCAGGCCCACACCTAAAATCTTTTACAGGGTCAGCTCACCTGCAGGCCCTCACCTAATTATACCTAATAGGTAATTTGCGCGCATGCTGCCTTGCTTCGATGTGGTAGCCATAGCTCTTTCTCAGGCTCCCTCTCCGAAATCGAACCATGATTTCCCTGTTACCCGTGGTCAGCATGGTTTGCGCTGAAAATAACATTGAAAGTTGCTATGGCAAACATCCAAATGGATTGTCACCATCACGGGGACGTGCGATCGGCCCCAGGTTATCTAGAGTCACCGAAGCGGCAGCAGGCCCTTGCCCATCATGTTTTAGATGGTCAGATCAGCAGGCCCTTGCTCCGGATGTTTTTGAGGGTCACCGGCAGGCCTTCACCTACAATCTTTTACAGGGTCAGCTCACATAATTATACCTAATTGTTTTTTTGATTACCCGTGGTCAGCATGGTTTGCGCTGAAAATAACATCGAAAGTTGATATGGCAAACATCCGAATGGATTGTCGCTGTCACGGGGACGTGCGATCGGCCCCAGGTTATCTAGAGTCACCAAAGTGGCAGCAAGCCCTCTCCCATAATGTTTTAGATGGTCAGATCAGCAGGCCCTTGCTCCAAATGTTTTGAGGGTCACCAGCAGGCCATCAATCATAATTTTTAAAGGCTGTGTATGATCTTTATTTATTTGTAAAAAAGGGTGTATTAGAGTGCCGGTTCCTTGTAATTTTTGTCAGCCCTTTCACTTAGTGCATAGGCTTTATGAGTGTAGGAGTCCCACTACCTGAACAATTGTACCACAATGTGAATGAGGGCCTCCTTTATGTGATATACAGGTTGTATCGGAGTGCCTCTTCCTTGTAATTTTTGGCAGCACTTGCACTTTATATACAAGTAAATATACAGGAAAGAATGTTTCCTAAAAAAATTTCCTCTAAAATCGATTTTATCTTCGGTTTGGTGCGTATTATTGTCAGTCTTTAAAAGTTGCGTACTACTCGGACAACATCATTCCCAGCAGCGACCTGGGAGTCCAAGATGCATCCAGACATCCTCCCCATGCTGTTCTCGAACAATTTAGGTGGTGTTTCCATCATTTTCTGACCTTTTCCTATGAACCAGGCACTCTCCCCTGTTCAGAGCAGGGGATGCCTGGTTTAATTCTCAGGTTCTCCCATTGACTTCTATTATATTTGGGTGCTTAGTAGAGCACTCGAGCATCCAGAGGTGTTCGACCTGAGCACCCGTGCACTTTGGAACACTAGTGAGAAGTAGATTAATGTCTGGGTGTAGAAAGATGGACACAGGAGTTGTAGTGGGTGTAACTGCTGCACAGCGCAGTGGGGGGGCGTGGCCAGCCTGTGACTCATCACTGTGCAGTGCAGCCAGGCTTGTGTATCATTAAAGTTATGTATTCAACAAAACAAGAAGGGGAGAATGTAAATAGATCTGACACGATTGTATGATGTCTTCCAGAGGTGATGGAAAGGTCATACATGAAAAACAGGTAGTGGGGGCATATGTATGCATGGTGAGGGGTGTTAGGAGCACATAAAAAGAATTTAGATTTAGGGACCGGACATACCCTTATTTTCACCAAGGCAGCCCCCCTGAGGCTAGCATCAGAGCATCTCATGCTCCGATGAGCTCCCTTGCCCTGCGCTGTATTGTGCAGGGCACGGGCTCTTTTGTTTATCATAACACACTGCCGGGGGGAGGCTTCCGCCCGGCAGTGTGTTCAGTGACATCACTGGCTCTGATGGACGTGCTTTAGCGCTGCCCTAGCCGTTCTACTGGATAGGGCAGCGCTAAATCCCGCCCATCAGTTCCTGTGACATCACTGGGTATCCTGGCAGCCCCATGGAGAGCCCAGTATGTCACCGGATCTCCAAAAAATGCCTTTGCCCTGCACGATGTAGCGCAGGGCAAAGGAGAGCATTGGAGGTTGTCCTGTTCTCACAACATGTACCCCCGGGGTCTGTATGCAGTTCAACAGGCAGATATCACCATTCTACTAGTTAATAATATGAGACTTGTTTCTGTAGTCTGTGGTTTTTATTAACCGGCAGTAGATAAGGTAAACTATAGGAAAATGAACATACAAGAACTGAGTATACAGCACAATGTACACAAAACCAATACAAAAACATAAATAAATCCCTTACCGACGATGCTTTAGTAAGAGACACACAATGCGCAGCTGCTCCTTCCATGAGGTGAAGAGAAAAGGAAGCAGGAGCTTGTCTCTTTCCCAAAAAGCACTGTGAGCAGGAAGTCAGGTGACCTAATGAATATGCATAACTTAAAAAGGCAGAAGATGCACTTACAGCTAAAAGTCACTAGATGGTGCTGAAGACACACACATGAGCACTCACATTAACAAACTATGCAGAGAAGACAGTACACTCCCCGCTTGACATCAGCCGATGTCACTATTAGAGTCCTCAACAGATAACAGTAGGATTAATTCGGAAGTAGGTCTGATAAACAGTTTGGTCTCATTTTGTTTGAAAATCTTGACCTCTACTTTACGGACATGTCCGTCTTCACTTGGGAACACTTTAGTAATGAGGCCCAAAGGCCAATGATTTCTTTGAGCCTGAGAGTCTTTAACAAGAACAATGTCATCAGGTTTTAGGTTGGGCTTAACTGTGTGCCATTTGGTTCTTGTCTGTAAGGTGGGAAGATATTGCTTCTTCCACCTATTCCAGAAGGTATCGGCAAGGCCTTGCACTTGTCTCCATTGGCGTTTGTAGAGATCTTTGGTGCCAAACTCTCCAGAAGGAGCACTCACTATACCAGTCTTTTGGGTAAGTAGAGAGGCAGGCGTAAGCAGTATTGGATCTCCTGGGTCATTTGATATCGGAGCCAAGGGTCTGGCATTGATAATGGCTGAGACTTCGGCCATAAAGGTTGTAAGGCATTCATGAGAGAGTCTAGCATTACCCACTTGTAGGAAAATAGAGTTCAAGATTCTGCGGGCTATGCCAATCATTCTTTCCCAGGCTCCTCCCATGTGAGAAGAATGAGGGGAATTGAAAATCCAAGTGCATCCTTGCTCACTAAGGAATCTTTTTACACTGTTATTATCCAAGTTGGAGAGAATCTTTAGCTCATTAGCAGCTCCAACGAAGTTTGTGCCTCTGTCAGAACGGATTTGTTTTACGGGACCTCTGATTGCGATAAAGCGCCTGAGGGCATTTATGAAGCTAGAAGTGTCCATAGACTCAATAACTTCAATGTGGACGGCTCGAATTGACATACAACTGAAAATGACTGCCCATCGCTTGGAGCTAGCGTGGCTACTTCTAGTTTGACGTGTGATAACGGACCAGGGACCAAACACGTCAAGGCCCACATTAGTAAATGGAGGGTCCATGTTAACCCTGTCGGGTGGGAGATTGGCCATTTTTTGCGTTTGTAAACCCCCACGTAGTTTGCGGCAAATGATGCATTTGAATATACATTTGTTAATACACCTTTTTACACCAACGACCCACAGCCCAGCAGCACGTAACGCCCCTTCGGTGAATAGTCGGCCCTGGTGTTTTATCTTACTGTGGTAGTGCTCTACAAGCAAGGAAGCTAAATGATGATGACCAGGTATTATGATAGGATGTTTCTCATTAAACCCTAATTTGGCCTCTTTAAGCCGCCCTCCCACTCTTAGCAGACCATTCTCATCAAGGACTGGATCGAGCTTCACTAACACACTGTCTTTTGACACAGGTTTTTTGTTGTTGATGCAGTAGAGTTCCTTAGCGAATGTCTCTTGTTGCATGGAACAAATAATTAGATTTTTCGATTGTTCTAGCTCACTTACTGAGTATCCATTCTTACAATGGTGCCAACCTTTGCAGTTACATTCCATAACAAATGGGGCATGCTTGAAGGAACGGGCTACGTGTGCTAAGCAGGTGATAGCTCGCACAAGTGACTTCCAGGTGGAAAACCTGATGAAACGGTGACTACCGAGCTGATTGTACGAATTTACAGTGAGTAGTACAGATACCTGGGGGCGGATTTCTTTGTCAGAATCTGCATCTAACAGCTCATATGAGTCACAGGCAGAAGAATGTTCTGAGTTGTATAGAAAGGCAGGACCCGTGAACCAGACTGTGTCCTTAAGGTGACTGGCAGCAACTGAGCTGGTTGCTAAGTCTGCTGGGTTATGGTCAGTAGGTACAAAGTGCCATTGCTTTGGGATAGTGGACCTCCTGATTCTTAACACTCGGTTGTTAACGTAAACGTAAAAACGCCTAGTTTGGTTGTAAATGTAGCCCAGGACCACTTTACTGTCTGTATAAAACTCGGTGTCTCGAATCTCTAGGTTTATCTCTGTTGTAATTAATTCCGCTAGTTCAACGGCTAGTACAGCGGCACAGAGCTCTAGCCTGGGTATTGTATGTTCGAGAAGTGGTGCGAGTTTTGCTTTGCCCATGACAAACCCTGTGTGGCACTGACCTTTGTTGTCTATAGTTTTAAGATACGCTACAGCGGCAATTGCTTTGACGGACGCATCAGAGAATACATAGAGTCTTTGTGTTTTTACTTCTGTGGATGGCACAGGAGCGTAAGAACGTGGAACATGCAGACTAGATAAAGTCTTTAGGGAGTTTCTCCACTCTATCCATAGGTTTCTTTTTTCAGGGGATAGTGGGTGATCCCAATCCAATGTTTCCTGAGTTAAGTCTCTAAGTAGTGATTTGCCCTGGATTGTAACAGGGGCAGTGAATCCTAAGGGATCATAAAGACTGTTTATGGCAGACAGGACACCTCTACGGGTAAAGGGCTTCTCTTCCTGGCTGACTTGGAAGGTAAACGTATCTGATTTTAGATCCCAGAGGAGACCAAGGCTACGTTGTATAGGAAGGGAGTCAGTCCCTAAGTCTAAGCTCTGTAGGTCATTTGAATGGTCTTGAGAGGGAAATGCTTCTATCAGCTGCTTACTATTGGAGGCTATTTTGTGGAGTCTCAGGTTTGAGCATGCAAGCATTTCTTGAGCTCTCTTAAGGAGACTTATTGCACCCTCAACAGTGGGTAGTGATTTTAGACAGTCATCTACATAAAAGTCTCTTTCTACGAATTGTCTGACATCTGACCCATATTCTAGTTCGCCTTCCTGAGCAGAGTGTCTGAGACCATAAGTTGCAACTGCAGGGGAGGGGCTGTTACCAAAGATATGTACCCGCATGCGGTACTCCGCAATATCTTTTGTGGGGTCATTGTTAACAAACCAAAGAAATCTCAAAAAGTTTCTGTGTTCCTCTTTAACGAGAAAGCAATGAAACATCTGCTGAATGTCCGCCATGAAGGCAACAGAGTCTTTGCGAAAATGAAGCAGTACTCCTAGGAGCCTGTTGTTAAGATCAGGACCTGAGAGCAGGACGTCGTTTAAGGAGACGCCTTCATATTTTGCACTAGAGTCAAACACTACTTTAATTTGACCCAGTTTCTTTGGGTGGTAAACCCCGAATATGGGTAAATACCAACATTCTTCTGAGTTTTTAAGGGTAGGAGCTACCTCAGCATGACCATTCTCAAATATTTTCCTCATGAAAGTAAAGAAGTGATCTTTCATTTCTGGCTTCTTATGGAAGCTACGCCTTAGAGAGACAAAACGTCTGTAGACTTGCTCTCTGTTGTTAGGCAAACGTTGCCTTTGAGGCCTGAAGGGAAGGGGTGCTACCCAACTATTTGTTTCATCCTTAGTGATTTCCTTTTGCATGGTTTCTAAAAACAATCTGTCTTCGTGGGACATTGCTACCTGATTGTCCTCCTTGGTCCTTTGGAACACTGAGCAACCTAGATGGTCTTTGTGGCTGTCACAAGCTATGTCGTGGTCTACAGAGTCTATGAAAGAACAAGGTAGTTGAGTACTATGTGTCAATTCCTTTATGAGGAAGTTGTTTTTACATGGTTGGAAGATAGAGGGACGTCCATTATCTAATGTGCTTGTAAGCATGCTATTAATGGAAGTTGGTTTGTGTATGCTTCCTAAGCAGACATCTCCTACTATGACCCATCCTAGGTCATGCCTTTGGGCATAAGGAGCATGATGTGGGCCATTAATCTGCTCTCTAGTTTTATGAACTTGTAAGATATCTCTCCCTAGGAGTAGGATTATCTGAGCGTTAGGATCGAATTTTGGTAAGAGATGGGCTATACGCTGTAAATGGGGGTGATGTATGGCTACCTCTGGTGTAGGGATCTCGTGTCTATTATCAGGGATTTGGTTACATTCAGTAATAGTTGGTAAGGAAAGACACGTTTTACCATCTATGGATTCGATTAGATAGCCACTAGCTCTCCTCCCCGCTGTTTCTACAGTACCTGCACAGGTCTTTAGGGAATAAGGAGTGTTGGGCCCTTTGATGCTTGAAAATGTCAAAGAAAGTAGATTTGGCTAGGGACGCATTACTTTGGTCATCTAGGATGGCGTAAACATTGATGGCTTTGTCTCTGCAGCCCTTTGGGTATACTTTTGTTAGGCAGATTTTTGAGCAGGACCTGCCGCCTATGAGTCCTTTACAGACTTCAGTGCATTGTGAAGTAACTGCTGGTGGGTTAGCTTCAGAGGTACTTTCCTCCCCGCCATGCTCTCTGGCACTGTTACTTTGTGATGAGGTCCATGGGGAAGGCCCAGGATGTAGGGCCGTGTTGTGATCTGAGTTGTTGCATTCTGTGCATTTTACACTAACCTGACAGTCTTTGGCAATATGTGATGTAGATGAGCAGCACTTGTAGCAAATGCGGTTCTCTTTGAGGAAGGCTTTGCGATCTCCTATGGACATTTCTCTAAAGGCTCTGCACTTCAGAAGAGGGTGTGGCTTCTTGTGTAGAGGGCACTGCTTACCAGGATCTTTGACTGTTTCGTGGCTGGCGGAGCTGTAATGCCTGTAAGAATCTGCAGGTGAAATGTTAGTTTTGTGCACTGCCACTGATCCTTTGTGTGGTCTGTGGTCATAGGGAGTGGCACAAGACTGTGATAGATCAAAGCTAGGGTCATTACGAATATTAGCTTCTAGCCTTACAAAGTCAACAAACACACTGAAGGGAGGGAATGGCACATTGTAGGTATGTTTGTACCTTGACCCGTGGGAGACCCATTTCTCCTGCAGGTTGTGGGGAAGCTTTAATACAATAGGCTTGACACCTCTGGCAGTGTCGAGGAAAGCAAGCCCCGGTAAATCCCCTTCGGCTTTGGCAACCTGTAATTCCATCAGTAGATCACTTAAATCCCTAAGTTTCTGGAACCCTTTGCTAGATATTTTAGGGAATTCGTCAATTCTTTTAAACAACGCATCCTCTATGACCTCTGCAGAACCATAACATTCATCAAGTCTATCCCAGATCATTTTTAGGCCAATCTCTGGGTAGTTTATATTAATATCCCTGATTCTCTTGGCATGTTCTACAGAGTCTTTTCCAAGCCGATCTACAAGGAAGTCTATCTCCTCACTGTATGACAGACCCAAGTCTTTTGTAATGTTATAAAAGGAGGCCCGCCATGCTCTATAGTTTTCAGGGCGATCACTGAACTTCGCCAGTCCCTTTGTAACTAGCTCTCGTTTAGTAAAGAACCTGTCAAAGTCTATTGTGCTCTGTTTACTACTAAGGTTGGTTGGAGGTGGAAAGTCACAGTGAGAGTGTGGTGTGCGATCATACCTGTATGGAGTCTCTGACTTAGGCCAGCCCATGTCATACCGTCTTGTAGGATACGGTGGCTCTGCAGGTTGGACTGGAAGCTGGCTTCCTTGGTGTGCAGGGAAGTTAGCTGGAGTTTTGTCACGTGGCTCTGGGCTCTCTTGTTTGTAGGACTGGGTTCCGAGTGTGACTCTTTCTTTTGGACGGTATGATTGCTCTGTGGCATAGGTGACATCTTCGGTTCCTGGGAATGGATCAGCATTGCTGTTTGGTCTGGAGTGTTGACGGACGTACTCTGAAGTGCGTTGTACAGGATCTTGCTGGCCGAGTTCTGGGCTAAGCACGCTGCGGTGACTTCCGGTTTTCGGGTATTCCATTGCCTCCAAGAACTCTGCTTCAGCTATGGCGGCTGCCGTTTCTTTCTCTACGGCGAGTTTCTCTAGCTTTGCATCTAAGAGGACCTTTTGCATGTCTATTGAAGCCTGTTGCTTTGCTTTCTCAGCCTCTAGCTGTGCCTTTTCTTCTTTCATCTTCATTTCTTGTTCGGCAAAGGCTGCTTTGACCTTCGCGGCTTCTGCCTTTGCGCGGGCAATGGCAGCCGCATTGCTAACGGAAGACGACTTAGTGGAACCATCCTTCCCTGATCTTGTCTTGTAGCTTGATACTGTGCTACGCGACATGGTGTTGATGAAGACACTTAACCGCGTGGAGACTACTGTGCGGTGGAATGCCGGTCGCTGTGCTTAGAGAGCGGTCACAGTATGCAATCAAATGTGTCTACATTGCTTGAAGCGGCTATCCTCTTGCAGCACTGGACTGTATAGAAGTCGCTGTGGTGTCCGTTTGCAG
The DNA here is from genome assembly GCF_014858855.1 of Bufo gargarizans. Classification (NCBI taxonomy): domain Eukaryota; kingdom Metazoa; phylum Chordata; class Amphibia; order Anura; family Bufonidae; genus Bufo; species Bufo gargarizans. Next base: position 127,391,598 of record NC_058080.1, on the reverse strand, counting down.
ATATTGCGTGGACCGTAACAGACTTCTGTGTAGTCAGGTGTGCTTCTCTTGCTAGAAGTCGTCGTTTACTGTCCTGTTCTCACAACATGTACCCCCGGGGTCTGTATGCAGTTCAACAGGCAGATATCACCATTCTACTAGTTAATAATATGAGACTTGTTTCTGTAGTCTGTGGTTTTTATTAACCGGCAGTAGATAAGGTAAACTATAGGAAAATGAACATACAAGAACTGAGTATACAGCACAATGTACACAAAACCAATACAAAAACATAAATAAATCCCTTACCGACGATGCTTTAGTAAGAGACACACAATGTGCAGCTGCTCCTTCCATGAGGTGAGGAGAAAAGGAAGCAGGAGCTTGTCTCTTTCCCAGAAAGCACTGTGAGCAGGAAGTCAGGTGACCTAATGAATATGCATAACTTAAAAAGGCAGAAGATGTACTTACAGCTAAAGGTCACTAGATGGTGCTGAAGACACACACATGAGCACTCACATTAACAAACTATGCAGAGAAGACAGTACAGAGGTGCTCAAGTCAGGGGGGCTGTCTGGGTGAAAATTGGAGGAAAACTCCTTTAAGGTATAAGGGAAAGATATGCAACTGTTCTGTCCAAATCACTGATCAAAACACTGACATGTGAATGAGGCATAACTTGGGCTCGCAACACATCACACTCAAAATTGCGGTGTAGGCACACCCTAAGGCCTCATGCACACGGCCCGCAAGCAGCAGGTCCGCAATATGCCGTGTGCTCACCGCATCATGGATGTGGACCCATTTACTTGAACTTTTTCTATTATTTTGTGGTGCAGACAGAGCACAAATTGCGGTCCCCAACGCACAGAATGGCCGTGTGCAAGAGGCCTAAGGGCTCATGCACACGAACGTATTTTCTTTCTGTGTCTGTTCCGTTTTTTTGCGGACTGTATGCGGAACCATTCATTTCAATGGGTCCTAAAAAAAACGGACTGTACTCTGCATTTCCGTTCCGCAAAAAAATAGAACATGTCCTATTATTGTCCGCATTATGGACAAGGATAGGACTGTTCTATTACGGGCCAGCTGTTCTGTTCCGCAAAATACGGAATGCACACGGACGTCATCGGTATTTTTTGCGGATCCATTTTTTGGGGACTGAGAAGTCAGTAGTAAATAGGGGAAGAAAACCGAGACTCTTCATAAGGGCTCATGTACACAACCATATGTATTTTGCGGTCCGTAAAAAACGAATCCGCAAAACATATGGATGACGTCCGTGTGCATTCCATATTTTGTGGAACGGAACAGCTGGCCCCTAATATTCTGGTCTGTAATGCGGATAATAATAGAACATGTTATATTTTTTTGCGGAACGGACATACGGAAACGGAATGCACATGGAGTAGCTTAGTTTCTTTTTTTTTGCGGACCCATTGAAATGAATGGTTCTGCATTTGGTCTGCAAAAAAGACGGAAAGGACACAGAAAGAAAATACGTTTGTGTGCATGAGCCCTTAGAGAAGACAACTTTATAATTAGTTGTACATTATATTTTGGAGGATCAATTTTTTTCTATATTTCTGCAGCTAAATATTATGTAAATGACACTGTAATTTGTGCCTCCCTGCCTCCGCCCCCCGAACAGCACTAAACAATAATAAATATTTTTCTCTCATGAGACAAGAAAAAGCCACGTTAATGAAAAAATAAAAAAAGTTAGCTTTTCCATAGACATACATTTGTTTCTTGCATTCATAACACTTAAAAAAGCAATAATTAGTGCATGCATTATATTTTGGACCTGTGGTTTTTACTGTGTTTTTTTTGCCATTTTTCCAGGCAGTTTCATAAGCACTGTGGGGGTCATTTACCAAGCGACTTGTGACTATTTTGGTTGTACAAATAGTCGCAAGTCCCCTTTCTGATTGACCATTCAACAACATTAAGTCGCAGGGCCAGTGTCGAAAAGCATTTGACAGTTGGGCGGGACAAGGGTGGAGGAGGGAAGGGGGTTGTTGGGGGCCCTGCCCCAGTAAAAATATACTAATATGTACACTTGGCACACAGTGGGGGCTGTCATAGTTTTTTCACCTGGCGCACGGACTGTCTCAGATTAGCCTAATTTAGGACAAAGCACATGCCTCACCATAAATTATGCTAATCCTCCGAGAGCGCATGGGGAAACAAGGACTGGCATGAAAAATACGGTCTTTGTAAATGTGCCACAGTGTGTCTTACCACTTTTGTTCATGGAGTTTTTCCCCCATAGAGAAGATGATATGAAAACATGTAAAAAAGAAAAAATGGCAAAAGCTAAATCATGCTGCATTTTTGAAAAGAAGCAAAAAGACAAAAAAAAATGGTGTCTCCTGTGCTTCATATACCGTTATACCCATAATTCATAGACCTTCAGCCAACACCTGGAGGGGGCGTTTATTTTACCACAAAAGAAACAAAAGACAAAACAAAGCAAAAGTACAAGAGCAGAAAAATCTCAGAAAATGCGAAAGTGAAACAAGATGGCACAAAAGAACTGCATGTGACCCCTGCCTTATGGCTGCTGAAAGAGGGAGGCAAAAACAAAGAAAAACCTTTCTGGGCAGTAAGGCCTTTTTAGGGCTGGTCATTAAAGGGGTAAATAATAATCCCCGCCTCGCTTTTCGTTACTGTGCAGAATCTGTAATCCTGCCTACAATGTGGACGAGGTAAACTTAATCTGAAAATGTCTCCAATTTATCACAGTGATTCACCCTAATAATTCTCTAACTTTATTCCAAGTGATTAGTTTAAATGGCAAGAAATTGATTTTGATGTAAATCGTCACATTTTAGGCCAATATTTTTTGGTGTGCCCCCTCCCGCTAAGCCACAACCCCTCATCATGTAAGGCACAGTGGATTATTCATTGTGGTGCATCTAATTAACCCCCTCCCGACCGCTGTACGCACATATGCGTCCGGGAGGTGGTTGCTTTACTCCTCCTGGACGCATATACGCGTCATCTCGCGAGACGCGAGATTTCCTGTGAACGCGCGCACACAGGTGCGCGCGCTCACAGGAACGGAAGGTAAGCGAGTGGATCTCCAGCCTGCCAGCGGCGATCGCTCGCTGGCAGGCTGGAGATGTGATTTTTTTAACCCCTAACAGGTATATTAGACGCTGTTTTGATAACAGCGTCTAATATACCTGCTACCTGGTCCTCTGGTGGTCCCTTTTGTTTGGATCGACCACCAGAGGACACAGGCAGCTCTGTAAAAGTACCTACCCCCCGTCACTTATTAACCCTTTATGAACCACTGATCACCCCATATAGACTCCCTGATCACCCCCCTGTCATTGATCACCCCCCTGTAAGGCTCCATTCAGAGGTCCGTATGATTTTTACGGATCCACTGATACATGGATCGGATCCGCAAAACACATGCGGACCTCTGAATGGAGCCTTACAGGGGGGTGATCAATGACAAGGGGGTGATCACGCATAAGACTTCCTGATCACTTCCCTGTCACTGATCACCCCCCTGTCATTGATCACCCCCCTGTAAGGCTCCATTCAGATGTCCGTAGGATTTTTACGGATCCACTGATACATGGATCGGATCCGCAAAACACATGCGGACCTCTGAATGCAGCCTTACAGGGGGGTGATCAATGACAAGGGGGTGATCACGCATATAGACTTCCTGATCACTTCCCTGTCATTGATCACCCCCCTGTCATTGATCACCCCCCTGTTAGGCTCCATTCAGATGTCCGTATGATTTTTACGGATCCACTGATACATGGATCGGATCCGCAAAACACATGCGGACGTCTGAATAGAGCCTTACAGGGGGGTGATCAATGACAAGGGGGTGATCACGCATATAGACTTCCTGATCACTTCCCTGTCATTGATCACCCCCTTGTCATTGATCACCCCCCTGTAAGGTTCCATTCAGAGGTCCGCATTTGTTTTGCGGATCCGATCCATGTATCAGTGGATCAGTAAAAATCATACGGACGTCTGAATGGAGCCTTACAGGGGGGTGATCAGGGAGTCTATATGGGTGATCACCCCTCTGTCATTGATCACCCCCCCCTGTAAGGCTCCATTCAGAGGTCCGCATGTGTTTTGCGGATCCGATCCATGTATCAGTGGATCCGTAAAAATCATACGGACGTCTGAATGGAGCCTTACAGGGGGGTGATCAGGGAGTCTATATGGGTGATCACCCCTCTGTCATTGATCACCCCCCCTGTAAGGCTCCATTCAGAGGTCCGCATGTGTTTTGCGGATCCGATCCATGTATCAGTGGATCCGTAAAAATCATACGGACGTCTGAATGGAGCCTTACAGGGGGGTGATCAGGGAGTCTATATGGGTGATCACCCCTCTGTCATTGATCACCCCCCCCGTAAGGCTCCATTCAGAGGTCCGAATGTGTTTTGCGCATCCGATCCATGTATCAGTGGATCCGTAAAAAATCATACGGACGTCTGAATGGAGCATTACAGGGGGGTGATCAATGACAGGGGGGTGATAAATGACAGGGGGGTTATCACCCCATATAGACTCCCTGATCACCCCCCTGTCATTGATCACCCCCTGTAAGGCTCCATTCAGACATTTTTTTGGCCCAAGTTAGCGGAAATTTTTTGTTTTGTTTTTTCTTACTAAGTCTCATATTCCACTAACTTGTGTCAAAAAATAAAATCTCCCATGAACTCACCATACCCCTCACGGAATCCAAATGCGTAAATTTTTTTTAGACATTTATATTCCAGACTTCTTCTCACGCTTTAGGGCCCTAAAATGCCAGGGCAGTGTAAATACCCCACATGTGACCCCATTTCGGAAAGAAGACACCCCAAGGTATTTGCTGAGGGGCATATTGAGTCCATGAAAGATTGAAATTTTTGTCCCAAGTTAGCGGAAAGGGAGACTTTGTGAGAAAATACAAACAAAAACAATTTCCGCTAACTTGTGCAAAAAAAAAAAAATTCTAGGAACTCGCCATGCCCCTCACGGAATACCTTGGGGTGTCTTCTTTCCAAAGTGGGGTCACATGTGGGGTATTTATACTGCCCTGGCATGTTAGGGGCCCGAAAGCGTGAGAAGAAGTCTGGGATCCAAATGTCTAAAAATGCCCTCCTAAAAGGAATTTTGGCACCTTTGCGCATCTAGGCTGCAAAAAAGTGTCACACATCTGGTATCGCCGTACTCAGGAGAAGTTGGGGAATGTGTTTTGGGGTGTCATTTTACATATACCCATGCTGGGTGAGAAAAATATCTTGGTCAAATGCCAACTTTGTATAAAAAAATGGGAAAAGTTGTCTTTTGCCAAGATATTTCTCTCATCCAGCATGGGTATATGTAAAATGACACCCCAAAACACATTCCCCAACTTCTCCTGAGTACGGCGATACCAGATGTGTGACACTTTTTTGCAGCCAAGGTGGGCAAAGGGGCACACATTCCAAAGAGCACCCTTAGGATTTCGCAGGCCATTTATTACACATTTTGATTGCAAAGTACTTCTCACACATATGGGCCCCTAAATTGCCAGGGCAGTATAACTACGCCACAAGTGACCCCATTTTGGAAAGAAGACACCCCAAGGTATTCCGTGAGGGGCATGGCGAGTTACTAGAATTTTTTATTTTTTGTCGCAAGTTAGTGGAATATGAGACTTTGTAAGGAAAAAAAATATAGAAAAAATCATCATTTTCCGCTAACTTGTGACAAAAAATTAAAAATTCTAGGAACTCGCCATGCCCCTCACGGAATACCTTGGGGTGTTTTCTTTCCAAAATGGGGTCACTTGTGGCGTAGTTATACTGCCCTGGCAATTTAGGGGCCCAAATGTGTGAGAAGTACTTTGCAATCAAAATGTGTAAAAAATGGCCTGCAAAATCCGAAAGGTGCACTTTGGAATATGTGCCCCTTTGCCCACCTTGGCTGCAAAAAAGTGTCACACATCTGGTATCGCCGTACTCAGGAGAAGTTGGGGAATGTGTTTTGGGGTGTCATTTTACATATACCCATGCTGGGTGAGAGAAATATCTTGGTCAAATGCCAACTTTGTATAAAAAAATGGGAAAAGTTGTCTTTTGCCAAGATATTTCTCTCACCCAGCATGGGTATATGTAAAATGACACCCCAAAACACATTCCCCAACTTCTCCTGAGTACGGCGATACCAGATGTGTGACACTTTTTTGCAGCCAAGGTGGGCAAAGGGGCACATATTCCAAAGTGCACCTTTCGGATTTGCAGGCCATTTTTTACACATTTTGATTGCAAAGTACTTCTCACACATTTGGGCCCCTAAATTGCCAGGGCAGTATAACTACGCCACAAGTGACCCCATTTTGGAAAGAAGACACCCCAAGGTATTCCGTGAGGGGCATGGCGAGTTCCTAGAATTTTTTTATTTTTGTCGCAAGTTAGTGGAATATGAGACTTTGTAAGAAAAAAATAAAAATAAAAAATCATCATCATTTTCCGCTAACTTGTGACAAAAAATAAAACGTTCTATGAACTCACTATGCCCATCAGCGAATACCTTAGGGTGTCTACTTTCCGAAATGGGGTCATTTGTGGGGTTTTTCTACTGTCTGGGCATTGTAGAACCTCAGGAAACATGACAGGTGCTCAGAAAGTCAGAGCTGCTTCAAAAAGCGGAAATTCACATTTTTGTACCATAGTTTGTAAACGCTATAACTTTTACCCAAACCATTTTTTTTTTTGCCCAAACATTTTTTTTTTATCAAAGACATGTATAACTATAAATTTAGCGAAAAATTTATATATGGATGTCGTTTTTTTTTGCAAAATTTTACAGCTGAAAGTGAAAAATGTCATTTTTTTGCAAAAAAATCGTTACATTTTGATTAATAACAAAAAAAGTAAAAATGTCAGCAGCAATAAAATACCACCAAATGAAAGCTCCATTAGTGAGAAGAAAAGGAGGTAAAATTCATTTGGGTGGTAAGTTGCATGACCGAGCGATAAACGGTGAAAGCAGTGTAGTGCAGAAGTGTAAAAAGTGCTCTGGTCATGAAGGGGGTTTCAGCTAGCGGGGCTGAAGTGGTTAATACTGTTGTTTCTAAGGCCTCATGCACACGACCGTTGTGTGCATCCGTGGCCGTTGTGCCGTTTTCCGTTTTTTTTCACGGACCCATTGACTTTCAATGGGTCCGTGGAAAAATCGGAAAATGCACCGTTTGGCAGCCGCATCCGTGAGCCGTGTTTCCTGGCCGTGAAAAAAATATGACCTGTCCTATTTTTTTCACGGCCAACGGTTCACGGGCCCATTCAAGTCAATGGGTCCGTGAAAGAACACGGATGCACACAAGATTGGCATCCGTGTCCGTGATCCGTGGCCGTAGGTTTTAGTTTCATACAGACGGATCCGAAGATCCGTCTGCATAAAAGCTTTTTCAGAGCTGAGTTTTCACTTCGTGAAAACTCAGATCCGACAGTATATTCTAACACAGAAGCGTTCCCATGGTGATGGGACGCTTCTAGTTAGAATACACTACAAACTGTGTACATGACTGCCCCCTGCTGCCTGGCAGCACCCGATCTCTTACAGGGGGATATGATAGTACAATTAACCCCATCATATCCCCCTGTAAGAGATCAGGGCTGCCAGGCAGCAGGGGGCAGACCCCCCCCTCAGACCCCCCCCCTCCCCAGTTTGAATATCATTGTGCGGCCCCCCCCCTCCCCTGTTGTTAACTCGTTGGTGGCCAGTGTGCGCACCCCCCTCCCTCCCTCCCTCTATTGTTTTAATACATTGGGGCCAGTGTGCGCGCGCCCCCCCAAACCCCCCTCCCTCCCTCTATTGTTTTAATACATTGGGGCCAGTGTGCGCACCCCCCCACCCCCCCCCCCCCCCCCCTCCCTCCCTCTATTGTAATCATCATCGGTGGCAGCGGAGTAGAAGATTTTCATACTTACCTGGCTGCTGGCTGCTGCGATGTCTGCGTCCGGCCGGGAGCTCCTCCTACTGGTAAGTGACAGCAATGCGCCGCACAGACCTGTCACTTACCAGTAGGAGGAGCTCCCGGCCGGACACAGAGATCGCAGCAGCCAGCAGCCAGGTAAGTATGAATCTTCTACTCCGCTGCCACCGATGATCGGGGGGGGGGGGGGGGCACACTGGCCCCAATGCTATTATTACAATAGAGGGAGGGAGGGGGGGGGGGTTGGGGGGGCGCGCACACTGGCCCCAATGCTATTATTACAATAGAGGGAGGGAGGGGGGGGGGGTTGGGGGGGCGCGCACTGGCCACCAACGAGTTAACAACAGGGGAGGGGGGGCCCACTGGCCACCAATGAGTTAAAAACAGGGGGGGGGGGGTCTGCCCCCTGCTGCCTGGCAGCACCTGCCAGGCAGCAGGGGACAGTCATGTACACAGTTTTTTTGTATATTCTAACCTGAAGCGTCTCCATCACCATGGAAACGCCTCTGTGTTAGAATATACTGTCGGAAATGAGTTTCACGATGTAGCTCATATCCGACAGTATATTCTAACATAGAGGCGTTCCCATGGTGATGGGGACGCTACAAGTTAAAATATACCATCGGATTGGAGAAAACTCCAATCCGATGGTATAACAGAACTCCAGACTTTACATTGAAAGTCAATGGGGACGGATCCGTTTGAAATGGCACCATATTGTGTCAACATCAAACGGATCCGTCCCCATTGACTTGCATTGTAATTCAGGACGGATCCGTTTGGCTCCGCACGGCCAGGCGGACACCAAAATGACTTTTTTTTCATGTCCGTGGATCCTCCAAAAATCAAGGAAGACCCACGGACGGAAAAACGGTCACGGATCACGGACCAACGGAACCCCGTTTTGCGGACCGTGAAAAAAAACGTCCGTGTGCATGAGGCCTAAACCTTTATGCCACATTGGGAGACAATTATCAATATTGGTGTAAAAGAAAACTGGCTTAGTTGCCCATAGCAACCAATCAGATTCCACCTTTCATTTTTGACAAAACCTATGGAAAATGAAAGGTGGAATCTGATTGGTTGCTAGGGGCAACTAAGCCAGTTCTACTTTACACCAGTTTGATAACCGCTCCCATTTTGTGCTAAAAAGTTGCCAAATTTTGGTGAATATTCGGGCGCATTAGAGGCCCAAATAATGGTTTCTCAGGTAAAACCTTTTATATGGCATAGTGACATATCAAATGTTTTGATGATGGAGGCCCAAGTCCTGAGATGAGATGCTACAAGCACACAGCTGAGTGTGGTCTCTCAGATGCTGAAGACAGGTTGGAGATGGTCTCATAGGGGGAGATTTATCAAAACTGGTGTAAAGGAAAACTGGCTTGGTTGCCCATAACAACCAATCAGATTCCGCCTTTCAATTTCCAAGGGAACTCAGAAAAATGTAAGATGGAATCTGATTGGTTGCTATGGGCGACTAAGGCGGTTTTCTTTTACACCAATTTTAATAACTCTCCACCATAGACTTTCTCTGGAGCCTGTCTTCAGCATCAAGGAGAAACAGCGCTCAGCCGTGCACTTCTAAATCTTCACTTTAGCACTCGGTCTCAGCACTCGGACCCCCACCGATCGAAGCCTATGATTTGTCACAATGATATGTTAAACGTTATTGAAAGTGCAGGAACCAAGTACATTTTACCTTTTTCGTCTTCCGAAATAAAATGACTGAGCAGCAGATGGAGCTCACGGACCGTGAACATAACTTTCTTCCTTTTTATTATTTCATAATCTTTACTGTGAGAACGTCACATAGTTGGTAATGGCTCATGCCCACGAGCATACTGGCTCGGTCCCTGTACTGCGGACCGTGTGACTTGAATGGGTCCGTAATCCGCAACATACGACCGAAGATAGGGCTTCTTTTGTGGAGGCATGTATCAGAAATCCCCTGGTCACATCCGTGCCTTGACAACGCAAAAAGATAGAACATGTTCTATCTTTCGTTGTATGTAGCATATCACGGACCCATTCAAGTCAATGGGCCCACATCCACAAATGAGTTCACACGGCCAGTGCCCGTGCATTGCGGACTGCAATTTATGGTCCGCATCATGGACACGGGGCCTATACGCTCATGGACATCTATATTCTAAGCTGGTTGGGAAAGTTACTACTTTCTTGTCTGTTGTTGCTGAGTTGGTTTTTGGTCGTCTTGCTCAGAACATTTTATACAGAAAGTGGGGGCTCTCCTACTGAGACCTAAAAAGTTTTATTTTTATTTATTACATTTTTTCCCCTATAAAGACCCTTAACCCCTCCCTCAAGCAGAGATTTTTCATATTTTTCTGTTCACATATGATATAAGGGCTTGTTTTTTTGCAGGACCAATTATACTTTCTAATGGCACTATTTAATATTGCATACGATGCAGGGGAAAGCTGAAAAAAATTCCAAATAGTTTTTTATTTTTATTTTTTTACTTGTTTCCCATGCAGTAAAACCTGACCTGTTTCCTTCACTCTGAAGATTAGAACGATTACAGCGATACCACATTATTATCGTTTTTCTTCTTAAAAAATGTAACCGTAAAAAATAATTTTTCTCTTTGCATCGTTATAATTTGACCCCTGAAACTTTTTTACATTTATGTCTATGGAGCTGTGTGAGGGCTAATTTTTTGTAGAGCAATCTCTACTTTTTATAGACACCATTTTGGTTGTATGTGACTTTCTGATTACTTTTCAATCTAATGTTTGGGGAGGTGAAGCAACCAAAAATGGCAAATTGACCTTTTTTTTTTTTTTGCATTATTCACTGTATGGGATAATGGGATAAATACTTTATTTTTTATTTGCTTTCAAAATGTGGAAAGAGGAATTAAAATTTTGATATATTTATATTGATTAAATATTTTTTTAAACGTTTAATTTTTTTAATTTTTTTTTTTACTTTTTAAGTCCTCTCAGGAGATTTTAACATGCTCTTGTCTGATCACTTTTTCCATAGACTGCAATGATTTACCATTTATGGGAGAAGGAATATGTTCCTACAGTGCCTTGCAAATGTATTCACCCCCCCCCCCCCCCCTCCCCGACTTTTATCATATTTTGTTGCCTTACAATCTGGAATTAACATGGATTGTTTGAGGATTTGCATCATTTAATGTACAGAACATGCCTGCAACGTTGAAGATGTTGTTTTTTTTTTTTTATTATTGTGAAGCAAACAACAAATAGAACAAAATAACAGAAAAGTTAATGTGCAGAACTATTCACTCCCCTAAAGTTAATAATTGTAGAGCCACCTTTTGCAGCAATCACAGCTCCAAGTCTCTTTGGATAAGTCTCTATGAGCTTGCCACATTTTACCACTGGGATTTTTGTCCATTCCTCCTTGAAAAACTGCTCCAGCTCCTTCAGGTTGGATGGTTTGCGCTTGTGAACAGCAATCTTTAAGTCTGACGACAGATTTTCTATTGGATTGAGATCTGGGCTTTGACTCGTGCAGCACGGCTTGTCTTTCTTCTTCGGGTATCTGGGAGGAAAAGGACCTTTAGTGACGTCACTGCGCTAATCACATGGTCCATCACCCTGGTGATGGACCATGTGATGAGCTCAGTGACATTACCAAAGGTCCTTTTCCTCACAGGTCCTCAAAGAAGAAAAAAGAAGACAAGCCGTGCTGCACGAACAAGTGGATGAGGTGAGTTTCCTATTTTTTTTATATATTTTAACCCCTCCATCCTTAATTTACTTAGCATTCTGTAATGACCGACGTCACGCACAGGGAGGAAAACAGGGAAAGCCCTGCCCAAGGGAGAGGGAAAGGTGGTGACCCCTAACTCACCTTGCGGCTGGCACCTGACTGCCCTGACGTCCCTAGACGGGTTCCTCACCCGTGCGGCGATCACGTGCCTAAACCCTGGCTTTCCCTGAAATGAGCCCTAGATAGTGAACGGGCCGGTGGGATCGCTAGTCCGCACCACTGCACTAAGAGGGAAACACCAGGGAGAGGACAGACAAACACAAACACCCAGGTGGACGACAACAACTGTCCACAAAGGTCCAACAGGGATCCGGAGGGTAGCGTTCTGAATCAACAATCAGAGAACGCAGCAACACAGCTCCAGTGGGTCAGAATAGATGTCCAGGCAGGAAGCTCTATCTCTGGCAACCAGAGAAGTGTGAGAGAGGAATATAAGGAGGTTTGGGAGTGCTGGACAAGGAACAGCTGAGGAGAAGGAGCTACGGATCCCTGAGTGAGCCAAAAGGGTTTGCAAAGCAAACCCAGAAAGCTACCATAAGGAAAACGAAGCCCTATCTTAAATAGAGCGTGCAGCCAACCGCTGCGACTTCCTGACCCCGGGTATAACAGAGTCAGGCGTGGTTCTCGATACCCTCGTGACACATTCTGTATTAAGAATGCTATTATTTTCCCTTATAACCATGTTATAAGGGAAAATAATAAAGATCGGGTCCCCATCCTGATCGTCACCTAGCATCCATGAGTGAAAATCGCACCGCATCTGCACTTGCTTGCAGATGCTTGCGATTTTCACACAGCCCCATTCAGTTCTATGGGGTCTGAATTGCGTGAAAAACGAACAATATAAATAACCAGTATTAGGACACTGCTCAACCCCAAATTAGTGCAGCAAGGTGTAATAGAATAGCCCCTATTAGCCAGGTTTTACACAGTTCAATTGTCCCCTGCTCTCTTGCTTATAGTGTAGATAAAGCCTCCCTACTATATCCTTACACTATCTGTAAGCTGTCCCTGAACTGCTCAATAGTAATATTTTGTGAATAAATTGTTTCCTAATCACTGTCCCTAGTGCCTGGCAGAGACCTGGCAGGAGGAGACTTTTTATAGGGCTGTGACATTACTGGGGCTGGCTAGCTGCTGATTGGCTAGCTGCACGGGATTCTGTGTGATCCCTCATTCCCGGGCTTCTTACTTCCTCTTTCTAACATGTGCAGCAGCTATTTTAGAAAAAAATCTGATTTGTTACCAAGACCCTTTGCCTAGCAACTGTATATAAGGGGGAATAATTAACCCCATTTACAAAGCCATGTGGATGAAATAATATAAAACAACCTTTTAGAGCAATAATACAGCAGACACAAAACATAACCCCTTTATCAGTAAACCACTGGATCACTGCATATAAAACATTGGCAGAGCTTTTATTTTCTAAGCTCAGCCTTTTGTACCATGCACCCCTTTTGTATCACTAAAAGGGACTGTTCCCCCACTGCCAGAGCAGATAGATATATGGCTGTGTGGAAGAAGATTCAATACAACTTGTAGTCTATGGATTAAAATCACTGGTCAGTCTAGGCTTAGGAGTCCAGTGGGCGGTCTGTGTGTACAAAGATAACTGTTACTAAGTGATAAGACCACCCACTGGACTCCTAAGGCCAGAAAGAGCAGGAATTTCAATCAATAAGTTATGTTATTCTGAAACATTTTACACAAAGTTATGTATTGTAAAGGGAAATAGATGAAAAATATAAAAAAGAGACTGAGATGTTACTAGACTGCAACGGGCAGCCTCCCCCTGGGGCCTTCTCTATAACACGCGTCCCATGTGTAGGAAATGCAGAGTGGTATTTTGCGGCCTAAAATGTATCTTTATGTGTGTCATGGTGCTCCTACCTGGATATGACTGGACCCCAGGCTTTGGCTCCGAAGCAATAAATAGAGGGAATAATTGAGGAATTTGAAGAAATAACTTAAGTCCAGACCTTGAGATGAAGTTTAATGGCAGCTTTACTTTGAGTAAAGGTTTTTTTTTCAAACAGTTTACATGTTTTGTCTTGGTTCCAGCAGGCTTTAGCACTAAACTGGCAGGCAAACTCAATTCTGCTATATCCTTCTCTCACTCTGCTGTACTGACAAGCTGACTTGGTAACTTGGCGTCTTCTTTATGCTGCACTTCACATTTTAGTCGACTTATCTTCAGCCAAGGAATAGGTTATAATCCTGGCAGCTCCAACATGGAGTCTTAACCAGCTCAAACCAGAGCTGCCCCACCTCCTTCTGGTAGCAAGCAGGACTGGCCCACTTCTGACCAAAGGGGGATGGAATGGTGAGTTCCATTCTATCTAACTATAGCTCTGACGTGTTTGCTGCCACCTGCTGGTGAACCAGGCACATTACATGAACAGTTACATAACATTATTATAAATGCAAAGTGTTCAATATAAAGTATGGGCGGCGTGATGACGTGAACACGTCGCGTCTCGCTCTCCCCCCCGTTAGCCTCCTCCCTCCATGCTCCAGCCGAACAGCTGATGTCCTGAATGCTGAGTGCTGCGACGCTGCGGTTTACCTCCCTTGGCTGCCCTGTGTGTGGAGCGCTTGGATCCCTCGGCTCTCTGCTGGTTTGGTTGTCGGCCGCTCCGCTTGTTTCTGTCTGGTGCCGCTGCCGGTGCGCTCCCTCTCTGTCCATGGTTTTGGGTGGTCCCGGAGATCCTCTGCCTCCTTCCTCCGCTGTCTCCGGCTTTCCTGCCCTGGTGCGCAGTATTTGCCTGGTGCTTGCCTGGAATCGGCTGTTCCGCCAGTCTGCTTGTTGTCTGCCCTCTGCTGGTGATCGGTGGGACTTCATCCTTGCTGTCTTTTTCCACTGACCTGGATCTTTTCTTCTCGGCTTGAAGCGGGCACCTGGATAGCTACATCCGGCCCACCTGGACTATCTGCCATCTGGACTATCTGGGCGACCAGCGACGACCCCTCGTCCCCTTTCTCTGCCGGCTCTGAAATTCCTGCTCGGCTTGTGGCGTGCACCGGGATTGCGGGTGCTCCGGACACGTGAGAATATTGTTACTTGTGACTTTATTTTGCTGTTATTCCGTTAATCTCCCTGCTACACCGAAGCAAAATTCTTGCTTTTGCCCCTTCCCCCTTGTGGTGCTTGGAGAGGAGGGGATAGAGGGGTGATAAAGGAGAAGGAGAGGAAAGGGTCAAAAGGAGGAAGTAAAAAGAGAGGAAGAAGATAAGAGGAGAAAGAAGTAAAAGGAGATACAAAAGAGAGTATAAACTAAAAGAAATGGAAGGAAAGGAAAGGGGGGAGGGAAGGAAAAGTGGGGGGGGGAAGAGAGAGAAGGGAAGAGAAAAAGGGGAAAAAAAGGGAAAGAAAAGGGGAAAGGAAAAGGAGAAAAGGGGAAAGGAAAAGGAAAAAAGGGGAAAAAAGAAAAAAAAAAAAGGGGAAAGGACGGGGGGAAAAAAAGGGAAGAAAATGGCCCCAAAGCGACGGTCAGTGGATTCCTCTGTAACAAAGCTTGAGTCTAAGACTCCAGAGAATAAAATTGATACGTTTTTGAAATCGCCCTTCCTAAATGAAAAGAACTCAGTTAAAACTAAACTCTCTGCCAATTTGAAGAAATCTGTTAAAACTCCCCAAACTGATGAACTATCCGATGATGGATCAGCAGAGGCAGGTCAGGAGGCAGGAGAGGAAAGTCTCTCTGCACAAACGCGAGCTGAATATGACCCTTCAGTTTTGAATAAAATCCTCTGTGCCGTGGAAAATAACGGCACCTTAGTGCAAGGGATGTCAACTCAACTGGGTTCAGTGCAGAGGGACATTACTCTAATAAGAGAAGATCTGGTAAAGATCCGCGACCGAGTCCTCAACGTTGAAAAAACAGTTGACTCTTTGCAAACCGATATAGATATGTTAAAATCTAAAACCTCGCTTCTCGCCTCAGAAAATCAATAATTACAAAACAAGATGGAGGATCTGGAAAACAGGTCAAGGCGAAACAACGTTCGCATAATTGGTTTCCCAGAAGGAGTTGAAGGCCGACATCTAGAGGAACAACTTAAAGATGTGGTCTTGAACAACCTTGGTAGCGATTATTTCTCCTCTATGTTTCAAATAGAAAGAGCCCACCGAATCCCAGGAGGGAAACCCATTCCAGGGAGGCCGCCTCGTGCAATTTTAATAAAATTACTATTGTCTGTCGACAGAGACATGATATTGAGAAGGGCAAGAGAATGTACACCTATTGAATATCAGGGCACCAAACTGCTCTTTTTTCCTGACTTTGCTCGGCAGACCCAGGAAAAAAGAAACTTCATAGAGATAAAGAAACACTTGGCGTCTAAGGACATCAAATACTCTCTACAGTATCCAGCGAAACTAAGAGTGATCCATAACGGGACTTCCCAATTTTTGGAAAAACCACAACAAGTGCTAGATTGGATGGAGCAAATGGGCATATGAAATTGTGTAACACTATGATGGAGGGGATGGAGGGAAGGTGGGGCTAGGGTAGGGGAGAACAGCCAGAGGTTAGAGGTTTGCTGACTAGATCGGGCGGATCAACAGAGAGGGGGGGCGGGAGGGAGCGGGGAGAGGGAACCCACCTTGCAGGTATGGGGTCTTTTTTTTTTTGTGTGTGTCTTGTGCCTTTCTCTGTGTCGTGATTGATGTCTACTAGAATTGTATCTTGGAATGTCAGAGGGCTCGGGGAAAGGGTTAAAAGGAAAGCTATTATGGATGCACTAAAAAGATATCTTCCAGCAATTATTTGTATAGTAGAAACTCATCTTACTAAAGAAACCGTGTCCCGTCTGACAATGGGATGGTATTCTCAAGCTTACCACTCCACTTTTAGCGGATGTAACGGACCGTTTCAGCAGACAAGGGGTTAAAATCCGTTTAGGCCCCTTTCTGAGAGACAGGCACAGCTACTGCAGAACACCAAACTCCCGAACTGGATACAAAATAGCACTCTAAACTGGAACCTCGCGAATAGCTGCCAGCAGACGAACAGGAAAAGCATACAATCAGCTTACACTCCTGGCAATCAGTCTCTAACAGCATACAGGAAATCCCCCCAATAACGAGACAAGGCTCCGTGTTGAGGGTAAAGCAGTGGTCTGACGTGCTGGCACACCCAGCCTGGTTTTTATTACAGTTGTTGCAAATACAGGACAGATACAACACATCCCCACAATGCATCATGGTTTCCTCCTCTCTGTCCCGGAGGCAACCGAGGGCAATCCAATTATCTCTCAGGACAAAGGGAAGTCGCCAATACACATGTGGAGACCACAGGACAGACATCACCATTTAAACACACAATGGGACAATATAAACACACCCACACAAAATCCTCCCCTCTGCCGGTGATGACTATTGAACACAAGGGCGAATATAATTATCAAAGGCAGAGAAATACAGTTTTATAAAACATATCACAGGAACCCCAAAACATGCAACAACCCCATAACCAATATATCCTCAGAACAGGGGGATCTGGGTGAACCACGTATCCAAAATTCACCCACATCCGTTCAGTAGTTTGGAAGATACAGTTTTATGCCAGTTATACCGAAAATATACAAGTTATACAGAAAATGGTCACTAATTAATGTGTCCCCTGTTTGGTAGTTACAAACTACTGAATGATGTCTCTGTGCACCAAATACAGGCAAGATAGCACCGTGTTGAAAAGTCAGAACAGTGTCTGTGAGTTAAAATGGCCGCTATCTATTGTTCTCACCATGTGCTTCATCCATTGTTCTCACCATGGGAATAGTAAAATCCAAGCAAGTAAGGCAAATGATGCAATCCAGGGACAGAGGGCTCAGTCCCAAGTGCCTTAAGACCCAATAACTTAAGGGACCATAATCCCAGGGCAGGAGGCTGGCAAACAGCCCCCTCCAAAACACCGTGGCGAGGTTGGTTTCGCCACACATCTCCCCCCCCCCAGGGAAGACTAACCAGATACCTGACCTCACGCCGGTCGGTACCTGAGTTAATCTGGCAGCCCACCCACAACCCAATACTGGACCTGTTGAATTTAGTAGCCTGTCTCTGTCCAGTGAATCCACCAAGATTATATTGGTAGCTGGTACTCCCAGTCTCTGTGTTGCTCCCTGGCTTGGAGTGGAGGTTGCTTTGTGGGCAGGTATCAGCGGTACTCTGCCCTGGTGCCAGCGTTACCATGGAAGAAGCCTGGTTGGAGCCTGGTTGTTGGAGGGGGAGACCGACTGTCTCTGTTCCCAATACAGTGTCCTGCTGCTAGGGAAAGGAGACAGGGCTCTCTATTCCCTGCTGGACACTCTGCCACTGGGGGACAGGACCGACTGTCTCTGCCCCCTGTAACTCCGCTTGCCGCTGGGGAATGGAGACTGGGCTCCCAATTCCCTGTACATCACACGGCCGCTGGGGAATGGAGACTGGGCTCCCAATTCCCCAAAAATCATGCTGCTGCTGGGGGGCAGGAACAACTACCTCTGCCCCCTGTAACTCAGCCTGCCGCTGGGAAGGGAGGACGTTGCTCTCCTCTCCCTGCATTTCACACTGCCTTCTCGGCATATCACTCTGCTGCTGGGGGGCAGGAACAACTACCTCTGCCCCCTGTAACTCAGCCTGCCGCTGGGGAGGGAGGACGCTGCTCTCCTCTCCCTGCACTTCACACTGCCGCTGGGGAATGGAGACTGGGCTTCCAATTCCCTGCAATTCACACTGCCGCTGGGGAATGGAGACTGGGCTCCCTCTGTCCCGCAACTGTAACTTCCGATGGAGGTCCACCCAACGTGGCAGCTGACCGTCACCTTCTGCCCGGTATAGTAGGGTATTGAACACTAGACTCCTCACGAACTTTACAGATTTCTCAGCTGGATTGGGTCCGAAGAAGTTCATCCGCAACCACATCATACGGTCAAATTCCTCAACAGAGTATCTGTACTCCACTGCTGGTTCCATCCTGGTGCTTTTAGGGTTGCTGTACTGAGACATGCGTAGCCCTTAAGTTGTAAAATCCAAAGAAATGGTGTCTCCTGTAGCTGTCCTTCTGGCTGTAGGAACGATCCTACTGCTTGCCACCAATTGTAACAGACCGTTTCAGCAGACAAAGGGTTAAAATCCGTTCAGGCGATATGCCCCATTCTGAGAGACAGGCACAGCTACTGCAGAACACCAAACTCCCGAACTGGATGCAAAATAGCACTCCAAACTGGAACCTCACGAATAGCTGCCAGCAGACGAACAGGAAAAGCATACAATCAGCTTATACACCTGGCAATCAGTCTCTAACAGCATACAGGGAATCCCCCCAATAACGAGACAAGGCTCCGTGTTGAGGGTCAAGCAGTGGTCTGACGTGCTGGCACACCCAGCCTGGTTTTTATTACAGTTGTTGCAAATACAGGACAGATACAACACATCCCCACAATGCATCATGGTTTCCTCATCTCTGTCCCGAAGACAACCGAGGGCAATCCAATTATCTCTCAGGACAAAGGGAAGTATATGTGTATCACTGTTACGACAAGTACCATTGTTATCTTTACTATGAAAATTCTTGAAGAATAAAGAATTTACAAAGACTAGAGTTGAGCGGACACCTGGATGTTCGGGTTCGAGAAGTTCGGCCGAACTTCCCGGAAATGTTCGGATTCGGGATCCGAACCCGATCCGAACTTCGTCCCGAACCCGAACCCGAACCCCATTGAAGTCAATGGGGACCCAAACTTTTTGGCACTAAAAAGGCTGTAAAACAGCCCAGGAAAGGGCTAGAGGGCTGCAAAAGGCAGCAACATGTAGGTAAATCCCATGCAAACAAATGTGGATAGGGAAATGAATAAAAATAAAATAAATAAAAATTAACCAATATCAATTGGAGAGAGGTCCCATAGCAGAGAATCTGGCTTCACGTCACCCACCACTGGAACAGTCCATTCTCAGATATTTAGGCCCAGGCACCCAGGCAGAGGAGAGAGGTCCCGTAACAGAGAATCTGGCTTCATGTCAGCAGAGAATCAGTCTGCATGTCATAGCAGAGAATCAGGCTTCACGTCAGCCACCAATGCAACAGTCCATTGGCATATATTTAGGCCCAGCACACAGGCAGAGGAGAGAGGTCCCGTAACAGAGAATCTGTCTTCATGTCAGCAGAGAATTAGTCTGCATGTCATAGCAGAGAATCAGGCTTCACGTCAGCCACCACTGCAACAGTCCATTGTCAGATATTTAGGCCCAGCACCCAGGCAGAGGAGAGAGGTCCCGTAACAGAGAATCTGTCTTCATGTCAGCAGAGAATCAGTCTGCATGTCATAGCAGAGAATCAGGCTTCACGTCACCCAACATTGGAACAGTCCATTGGCATATATTTAGGCCCAGGCACCCAGACAGAGGAGAGAGGTCCCGTAACAGAGAATCTGTCTTCATGTCAGCAGAGAATCAGTTTGCATGTCATAGCAGAGAATCAGGCTTCACGTCAGCCACCACTGCAACAGTCCATTGGCATATATTTAGGCCCAGCACCCAGGCAGAGGAGAGAGGTCCCGTAACAGAGGATCTGGCTTCATGTCAGCAGAGAATTAGTCTGCATGTCATAGCAGAGAATCAGGCTTCACGTCAGCCACCACTGCAACAGTCCATTGTCATATATTTAGGCCCAGCACACAGGCAGAGGAGAGAGGTCCCGTAACAGAGAATCTGGCTTCATGTCAGCAGAGAATTAGTCTGCATGTCATAGCAGAGAATCAGGCTTCACGTCACCCACCAGTGGAACAGTCCATTGGCATATATTTAGGCCCCGGCACCCAGACAGAGGAGAGGTTCATTCAACTTTGGGTAGCCTCGCAATACAGGGAGTGCAGAATTATTAGGCAAGTTGTATTTTTGAGGATTAATTTTATTATTGAACAACAACCATGTTCTCAATGAACCCAAAAAACTCATTAATATCAAAGCTGAATATTTTTGGAAGTAGTTTTTAGTTTGTTTTTAGTTTTAGCTATTTTAGGGGGATATCTGTGTGTGCAGGTGACTATTACTGTACATAATTATTAGGCAACTTAACAAAAAACAAATATATACCCATTTAAATTATTTATTTTTACCAGTGAAACCAATATAACATCTCAACATTCACAAATATACATTTCTGACATTCAAAAACAAAACAAAAACAAATCAGTGACCAATATAGCCACCTTTCTTTGCAAGGACACTCAAAAGCCTGCCATCCATGGATTCTGTCAGTGTTTTGATCTGTTCACCATCAACATTGCGTGCAGCAGCAACCACAGCCTCCCAGACACTGTTCAGAGAGGTGTACTGTTTTCCCTCCTTGTAATTCTCACATTTGATGATGGACCACAGGTTCTCAATGGGGTTCAGTTCAGGTGAACAAGGAGGCCATGTCATTAGATTTTCTTCTTTTATACCCTTTCTTGCCAGCCACGTTGTGGAGTACTTGGACGCGTGTGATGGAGCATTGTCCTGCATGAAAATCATGTTTTTCTTACCTTGCAGACTTCTTCCTGTACCACTGCTTGAAGAAGGTGTCTTCCAGAAACTGGCAGTTGGACTGGGAGTTGAGCTTGACTCCATCCTCAACCCAAAAAGGCCCCACAAGCTCATCTTTGATGATACCAGCCCAAACCAGTACTCCACCTCCACCTTGCTGGCGTCTGAGTCGGACTGGAGCTCTCTGCCCTTTACCAATCCAGCCATCTGGCCCATCAAGACTCACTCTCATTTCATCAGTCCATAAAACCTTAGAAAAATCAGTCTTGAGATATTTCTTGGCCCAGTCTTGACGTTTCAGCTTGTGTGTCTTGTTCAGTGGTGGTCGTCTTTCAGCCTTTCTTACCTTGGCCATGTCTCTGAGTATTGCACACCTTGTGCTTTTGGGCACTCCAGTGATGTTGCAGCTCTGAAATATGGCCAAACTGGTGGCAAGTGGCATCTTGGCAGCTGCACGCTTGACTTTTCTCAGTTCATGGGCAGTTATTTTGCGCCTTGGTTTTTCCACACTCTTCTTGCGACCCTGTTGACTATTTTGAATGAAACGCTTGATTGTTCGATGATCACGCTTCAGAAGCTTTGCAATTTTAAGAGTGCTGCATCCCTCTGCAAGATATCTCACTATTTTTGACTTTTCTGAGCCTGTCAAGTCCTTCTTTTGACCCATTTTGCCAAAGGAAAGGAAGTTGCCTAATAATTATGCACACCTGATATAGGGTGTTGATGTCATTAGACCACACCCCTTCTCATTACAGAGATGCACATCACCTAATATGCTTAATTGGTAGTAGGCTTTCGAGCCTATACAGCTTGGAGTAAGACAACATGCATAAACAGGATGATGTGGTCAAAATACTCATTTGCCTAATAATTCTGCACGTAGTGTATAATGGTAAAATAAAAATAAAAAAAGGATTAAATGAGGAAGTGCCCTGGAGTACAATAATATATGGTTAAGGGGAGGTAGTTAATGTCTAATCTGCACAAGGGATGGACAGGTCCTGTGGGATCCATGCCTGGTTCATTTTTATGAACGTCAGCTTGTCCACATTGGCTGTAGACAGGCGGCTGCGTTTGTCTGTAATGACGCCCCCTGCTGTGCTGAATACACGTTCAGACAAAACGCTGGCCGCCGGGCAGGCCAGCACCTCCAAAGCATAAAAGGCTAGCTCTGGCCACGTGGACAATTTAGAGACCCAGAAGTTGAATGGGGCCGAACCATCAGTCAGTACGTGGAGGGGTGTGCACACCTACTGTTCCACCATGTTAGTGAAATGTTGCCTCCTGCTAACACGTTGCGTATCAGGTGGTGGTGCAGTTAGCTGTGGCGTGTTGACAAAACTTTTCCACATCTCTGCCATGCTAACCCTGCCCTCAGAGGAGCTGGCCGTGACACAGCTGCCTTGGCGACCTCTTGCTCCTCCTCTGCCTTGGCCTTGGGCTTCCACTTGTTCCCCTGTGACATTTGGGAATGCTCTCAGTAGCGCGTCTACCAACGTGCGCTTGTACTCGCGCATCTTCCTATCACGCTCCAGTGCAGGAAGTAAGGTGGGCACATTGTCTTTGTACCGTGGATCCAGCAGGGTGGCAACCCAGTAGTCCGCACACGTTAAAATGTGGGCAACTCTGCTGTCGTTGCGCAGGCACTGCAGCATGTAGTCGCTCATGTGTGCCAGGCTGCCCAGGGGTAAGGACAAGCTGTCCTCTGTGGGAGGCGTATCGTCATCGTCCTGCCTTTACCCCCAGCCACGCACCAGTGATGGGCCCGAGCTGCGTTGGGTGCCACCCCGCTGTGACCATGCTTCATCCTCATCCTCCTCCACCTCCTCCTCATCCTCGTCCTCCTCGTCCTCCAGTAGTGGGCCCTGGCTGGCCACATTTGTACCTGGCCTCTGCTGTTGCAAAAAACCTCCCTCTGAGTCACTTCGAAGAGACTGGCCTGAAAGTGCTAAAAATGACCCCTCTTCCTCCTCCTTCTCCTGGGCCACCTCCACTTCCATCATCGCCCTAAGTGTTTTCTCAAGGAGACATAGAAGTGGTATTGTAACGCTGATAACGGCGTCATCGTCACTGGCCATGTTGGTGAAGTACTCGAAACAGCGCAACAGGGCACACAGGTCTCGCATGGAGGCCCAGTCATTGGTGGTGAACTGGTGCTGTTCCGCAGTGCGACTGACCCGTGCGTGCTGCAGCTGAAACTCCACTATGGCCTGCTGCTGCTCGCACAGTCTGTCCAGCATGTGCAAGGTGGAGTTCCACCTGGTGGGCACGTCGCATATGAGGCGGTGAACGGGAAGGCCGAAGTTACGCTGTAGCGCAGACAGGCGAGCAGCGGCAGGATGTGAACGCCGGAAGCACGAACAGACGGCCCGCACTTTATGCAGCAGCTCTGACATGTCGGGGTAGTTGTGAATTAACTTCTGCACCACCAAATTCAGCACATGCGCCAGGCAAGTGATGTGCGTCAAACCGGCTAGTCCCAGAGCTGCAACAAGATTTCGCCCATTATCGCACATCACCAGGCCGGGCTTGAGGCTCACTGGCAGCAACCACTCCGTCGGTCTGTTGTTCTATACCCCGCCACAACTCCTGTGCGGTGTGGGGCCTGTCCCCCAAACATATGAGTTTCAGAATGGCCTGCTGACGTTTACCCCGGGCTGTGCTGAAGTTGGTGGTGAAGGTGTGTGGCTGACTGGATGAGCAGGTGGAAGAAGAGGCGGAGGAAGCCGAGAAGGAGGAGGTGGCAACAGGAGGCAAAGAAAGTTGCCCTGCGATCCTTGGCGGCGGAAGGACGTGCGCCAAACAGCTCTCCGCCTGGGGCCCAGCTGCCACTACATTTACCCAGTGTGCAGTTAGGGAGATATAGCGTCCCTGGCCGTGCTTACTGGTCCACGTATCTGTGGTTAGGTGGACCTTGCCACAGATGTCGTTGCGCAGTGCACACTTGATTTTATCGGATACTTGGTTGTGCAGGGAAGGCACTGCTCTCTTGGAGAAGTAGTGGCGGCTGGGAACAACATACTGTGGGACAGCAAGCGACATGAGCTGTTTGAAGCTGTCTGTGTCCACCAGCCTAAATGACAGCATTTCATAGGCCAGTAGTTTAGAAATGCTGGCATTCAGGGCCAGGGATCAAGGGTGGCTAGGTGGGAATTTACGCTTTCTCTCAAATGTTTGTGAGATGGAGAGCTGAACGCTGCCATGTGACATGGTTGAGATGCTTGGTGACGGAGGTGGTGGTGGTGTTGGTGGTACATCCCCTGTTTGCTGCGCGGCAGGTGCCAACGTTCCTCCAGAGGCGGAGGAAGAGGCCGAGGCGGCAGCAGCAGAAGAGGTAGCAGGGGGAGCCTGAGTGACTTCCTTGTTTTTAAGGTGTTTACTCAACTGCAGTTCATGCTTTGCATGCAGGTGCCTGGTCATGCAGGTTGTGCTCAGGTTCAGAACGTTAATGCCTCGCTTCAGGCTCTGATGGCACAGCGTGCAAACCACTCGGGTCTTGTCGTCAGCACATTGTTTGAAGAAGTGCCATGCCAGGGAACTCCTTGAAGCTGCCTTTGGGGTGCTCGGTCCCAGATGGCGGCGGTCAGTAGCAGGCGGAGTCTCTTGGCGGCGGGTGTTCTGCTTTTGCCCACTGCTCCCTCTTTTGCTACGCTGTTGGCTCGGTCTCACCACTGCCTCTTCCTCCGAACTGTGAAAGTCAGTGGCACGACCTTCATTCCATGTGGGGTCTAGGACCTCATCGTCCCCTGCATCGTCTTCCACCCAGTCTTGATCCCTGACCTCCTGTTCAGTCTGCACACTGCAGAAAGACGCAGCAGTTGGCACCTGTGTTTCGTCATCATCAGAGACTTGCTGAGGTGGTATTCCCATGTCCTCTTCATCAGAAAAAACATAAGTGGTTGTGCGTCAGTGCATTCTATGTCTTCCACCACTGGGGAAGGGCTAGGTGGATGCCCTTGGGAAACCCTGCCAGCAGAGTCTTCAAACAGCATAAGAGACTGCTGCATAACTTGAGGCTCAGACAGTTTCCCTGATATGCATGGGGGTGATGTGACAGACTGATGGGCTTGGTTTTCAGGCGCCATCTGTGCGCTTTCTGCAGAAGACTGGGTGGGAGATAATGTGAACGTGCTGGATCCACTGTCGGTAACCCAATTGACTAAT
This sequence comes from Bufo gargarizans, assembly GCF_014858855.1. Taxonomy (NCBI): domain Eukaryota; kingdom Metazoa; phylum Chordata; class Amphibia; order Anura; family Bufonidae; genus Bufo; species Bufo gargarizans. The sequence continues at coordinate 127,366,222 of NC_058080.1, read as the reverse complement.
GCCTGTACCTGCTCAGGCCTTACCATCCTTAGAACGGCATTGGGCCCCACCATATATCGCTGTAAATTCTGGCGGCTGGGACCTGAGGTAGTTGGTACACTAGGACGTGTGGATGTGGCAGAACGGCCACGTCCTCTCCCAGCACCAGAGGGTCCACTAACACAACCACGACCATGTCTACGTCCGCGTCCCTTACTAGATGTTTTCCTCATTGTTATCGTTCACCACAACAACAAAATATTATTTGGCCCAATGTATTGAATTCAAATTCAGGCCTTTTTTTACAGACACCTAACACTATCTGGCTATCTATTTAGGCACCGTATTACACTAATACAGGCACAGCAGTAACCACAGATTTAGCTGACTATGAATTTGAGGCCTAGTATTTAGGCGCTGGGTGACAGGTATACGTTTTATGGACAGAATTAGACTGGGATATGCACAGTAGCGTGTGTGTGAAGTTATTGAGAATGACCCTATCAGCACCTTGATTCTGATATACCCTTTTAGGGATGTATTAAAAGTAGGCCTGATACAGCAGAAACCACTAAATTAGGAAATTGCTAAATTGGGAATTGTATTTCAACCAAGAACAAAAAATGTGCTTTGACGGACACTAAATAACTTGCCCAGCCACAACAGTACAGCAGTAACGACAGATTTAGCTGGATATAAATTTGAGGCCTAGTATTTAGGTGCTGGGTGACAGGTATAGGTTTACTGACAGAATTAGACTTGGAAATGCACAGTAGCGTGTGTGTGAAATTATTCAGAATGACCCTATGTGCACCTTGAATCTGATATAACCTTTTAGGGATAGATTTAAAATAGCTCTGATACAGCAGAAACCACTAAATTAGGAAATTGCTAAATTGGGAATTGTATTTCAACCCAGAACAAAAAATGTGCTTTGACGGACACTAAATAACTTGCCCAGCCACAACAGTACAGCAGTAACGACAGATTTAGCTGGATATAAATTTGAGGCCTAGTATTTAGGCGCTGGGTGACAGGTATAGGTTTACTGACAGAATTAAACTTGGAAATGCACAGTAGCGTGTGTGTGAAGTTATTCAGAATGACCCTATGTGCACCTTGAATCTGAGATACCCTTTTAGGGATTAATTTAAAGTAGGCCTGATACAGCAGAAACCACTAAATTAGGAAATTGCTAAATTGGGAATTGTATTTCAACTCAGAACAAAAAATGTGCTTTGACGGACACTAAATAACTTGCCCAGCCACAACAGTACAGCAGTAACGACAGATTTAGCTGGATATAAATTTGAGGCCTAGTATTTAGGCGCTGGGTGACAGGTATAGGTTTACTGACAGAATTAGACTTGGAAATGCACAGTAGCGTGTGTGTGAAGTTATTCAGAATGACCCTATGTGCACCTTGAATATTATATACCCTTTTAGGGATAGATTTCAAATAGCTCTGATACAGCAGAAACCACTAAATTAGGAAATTGCTAAATTGGGAATTGTATTTCAACCCAGAACAAAAAATGTGCTTTGACGGACACTAAATAACTTGCCCAGCCACAACAGTACAGCAGTAACGACAGATTTAGCTGAATATAAATTTGAGGCCTAGTATTTAGGCGCTGGTTGACAGGTATAGATTTACTGACAGAATTAGACTTGGAAATGCACAGTAGCGTGTGTGTGAAGTTATTCAGAATGACCCTATGTGCACCTTGAATATTATATACCCTTTTAGGGATAGATTTCAAATAGCTCTGATACAGCAGAAACCACTAAATTAGGAAATTGCTAAATTGGGAATTGTATTTCAACCCAGAACAAAAAATGTGCTTTGACGGACACTAAATAACTTGACCAGCAACAGCAGTACAGCAGTAACGACAGATTTAGCTGGATATAAATTTAAGGCCTAGTATTTAGGCGCTGGGTGACAGGTATAGGTTTACTGACAGAATTAGACTTGGAAATGCACAGTAGCGTGTGTGTGTGAAGTTATTCAGAATGACCCTATGTGCACCTTGAATCTGATATACCCTTTTAGGGATAGATTTCAAATAGCTCTGATACAGCAGAAACCACTAAATTAGGAAATTGCTAAATTGGGAATTGTATTTCAACCCAGAACAAAAAATGTGCTTTGACGGACACTAAATAACTTGCCCAGCCACAACAGTACAGCAGTAACGACAGATTTAGCTGGATATAAATTTGAGGCCTAGTATTTAGGAGCTGGGTGACAGGTATAGGTTTACTGACAGAATTAGACTTGGAAATGCACAGTAGCGTGTGTGTGAAGTTATTCAGAATGACCCTATGTGCACATTGAATCTGATATACCCTTTTAGGGATTAATTTAAAGTAGGCCTGATACAGCAGAAACCACTAAATTAGGAAATTGCTAAATTGGGAATTGTATTTCAACTCAGAACAAAAAATGTGCTTTGACGGACACTAAATAACTTGCCCAGCCACAACAGTACAGCAGTAACGACAGATTTAGCTGGATATAAATTTGAGGCCTAGTATTTAGGCGCTGGGTGACAGGTATAGGTTTACTGACAGAATTAGACTTGGAAATGCACAGTAGCGTGTGTGTGAAGTTATTCAGAATGACCCTATCAGCACCTTGATTCTGATATACCCTTTTAGGGATGTATTAAAAGTAGGCCTGATACAGCAGAAACCACTAAATTAGGAAATTGCTAAATTGGGAATTGTATTTCAACTCAGAACAAAAAATGTGCTTTGACGGACACTAAATAACTTGCCCAGCCACAACAGTACAGCAGTAACGACAGATTTAGCTGGATATAAATTTGAAGCCTAGTATTTAGGCGCTGGGTGACAGGTATACGTTTTATGGACAGAATTAGACTGGGAAATGCACAGTAGCGTGTGTGTGAAGTTATTAGAATGACCCTATCGTGCACCTTGAATTCTGATATACCCTTTTAGGGATAGTATTAAAAGTAGCTCTGATACAGCAGAAACCACTAAATTAGGAAATTGCTAAATTGGGAATTGTATTTCAACCAAGAACAAAAAATGTGCTTTGACGGACACTAAATAACTTGCCCAGCCACAACAGTACAGCAGTAACGACAGATTTAGCTGGATATAAATTTGAGGCCTAGTATTTAGGCTGCTGGTGACAGGTATAGGTTTACTGACAGAATTAGACTTGGAAATGCACAGTAGCGTGTGTGTGAAAGTTATTCAGAATGACCCTATGTGCACCTTGAATCTGATATAACCCTTTTAGGGATAGATTTAAATAGCTCTGATACAGTAGAAACCACTAAATTAGGAAATTGCTAAATTGGGAATTGTATTTCAACCCAGAACAAAAAATGTGCTTTGACGGACACTAAATAACTTGCCCAGCCACAACAGTACAGCAGTAACGACAGATTTAGCTGGATATAAATTTGAGGCCTAGTATTTAGGCGCTGGGTGACAGGTATAGGTTTACTGACAGAATTAGACTTGGAAATGCACAGTAGCGTGTGTGTGAAGTTATTCAGAATGACCCTATGTGCACCTTGAATCTGAGATACCCTTTTAGGGATAGATTTAAAGTAGGCTCTGATACAGCAGAAACCACTAAATTAGGAAATTGCTAAATTGGGAATTGTATTTCAACTCAGAACAAAAAATGTGCTTTGACGGACACTAAATAACTTGCCCAGCCACAACAGTACAGCAGTAACGACAGATTTAGCTGGATATAAATTTGAGGCCTAGTATTTAGGCGCTGGGTGACAGGTATAGGTTTACTGACAGAATTAGACTTGGAAATGCACAGTAGCGTGTGTGTGAAGTTATTCAGAATGACCCTATGTGCACCTTGAATATTATATACCCTTTTAGGGATAGATTTCAAATAGCTCTGATACAGCAGAAACCACTAAATTAGGAAATTGCTAAATTGGGAATTGTATTTCAACCCAGAACAAAAATGTGCTTTGACGGACACTAAATAACTTGCCCAGCCCAACAGTACAGCAGTAACGACAGATTTAGCTGATATAAATTTGAGGCCTAGTATTTAGGCGCTGGGTGACAGGTATAGGATTTACTGACAGAATTAGACTTGGAAATGCACAGTAGCGTGTGTGTGAAGTTATTCAGAATGACCCTATGTGCACCTTGAATATTATATACCCTTTTAGGGATAGATTTCAAATAGCTCTGATACAGCAGAAACCACTAAATTAGGAAATTGCTAAATTGGGAATTGTATTTCAACCCAGAACAAAAAATGTGCTTTGACGGACACTAAATAACTTGATCAGCCACAACAGTACAGCAGTAACGACAGATTTAGCTGGATATAAATTTGAGGCCTAGTATTTAGGCGCTGGGTGACAGGTATAGGTTTACTGACAGAATTAGACTTGGAAATGCACAGTAGCGTGTGTGTGAAGTTATTCAGAATGACCCTATGTGCACCTTGAATCTGATATACCCTTTTAGGGATAGATTTCAAATAGCTCTGATACAGCAGAAACCACTAAATTAGGAAATTGCTAAATTGGGAATTGTATTTCAACCCAGAACAAAAAATGTGCTTTGACGGACACTAAATAACTTGCCCAGCCACAACAGTACAGCAGTACGACAGATGTTAGCTGGATATAAATTTGAGGCCTAGTATTTAGGAGCTGGGTGACAGGTATAGAGTTTACTGACAGAATTAGACTTGGAAATGCACAGTAGCGTGTGTGTGAAGTTATTCAGAATGACCCTATGTGCACCTTGAATCTGATATACCCTTTTAGGGATAAATTTAAAGTAGGCCTGATACAGCAGAAACCCACTAAATTAGGAAATTGCTAAATTGGGAATTGTATTTCAACCCAGAACAAAAAATGTGCTTTGACGGACACTAAATAACTTGCCAGCCACAACAGTACAGCAGTAACGACAGATTTAGCTGGATATAAATTTGAGGCCTAGTATTTAGGCGCTGGGTGACAGGTATAGGTTTACTGACAGAATTAGACTTGGAAATGCACAGTAGCGTGTGTGTGAAGTTATTCAGAATGACCCTATGTGCACCTTGAATCTGATATACCCTTTTAGGGATTATTTAAAGTAGGCCTGATACAGCAGAAACCACTAAATTAGGAAATTGCTAAATTGGGAATTGTATTTCAACCCAGAACAAAAAATGTGCTTTGACGGACACTAAATAACTTGCCCAGCCACAACAGTACAGCAGTAACGACAGATTTAGCTGGATATAAATTTTGAGGCCTAGTATTTAGGCGCTGGGTGACAGGTATAGGTTTACTGACAGAATTAGACTTGGAAATGCACAGTAGCGTGTGTGTGAAGTTATTCAGAATGACCCTATGTGCACCTTGAATATTATATACCCTTTTAGGGATAGATTTCAAATAGCTCTGATACAGCAGAAACCACTAAATTAGGAAATTGCTAAATTGGGAATTGTATTTCAACCCAGAACAAAAAATGTGCTTTGACGGACACTAAATAACTTGCCCAGCCACAACAGTACAGCAGTAACGACAGATTTAGCTGATATAAATTTGAGGCCTAGTATTTAGGCGCTGGTTGACAGGTATAGATTTACTGACAGAATAGACTTGGAAATGCACAGTAGCGTGTGTGTGAAGTTATTCAGAATGACCCTATGTGCACCTTGAATATTATATACCCTTTTAGGGAGAGATTTCAAATAGCTCTGATACAGCAGAAACCACTAAATTAGGAAATTGCTAAATTGGGAATTGTATTTCAACCCAGAACAAAAAATGTGCTTTGACGGACACTAAATAACTTGACCAGCACAACAGTACAGCAGTAACGGACAGATTTAGCTGGATATAAATTGAGGCCTAGTATTTAGGCGCTGGGTGACAGGTATAGGTTTACTGACAGAATTAGACTTGGAAATGCACAGTAGCGTGTGTGTGAAGTTATTCAGAATGACCCTATGTGCACCTTGATCTGATATACCCTTTTAGGGATAGATTTAAAATAGCTCTGATACAGCAGAAACCACTAAATTAGGAAATTGCTAAATTGGGATTGTATTTCAACCCAGAACAAAAAAATGTGCTTTGACGGACACTAAATAACTTGCCCAGCCACAACAGTACAGCAGTAACGACAGATTTAGCTGGATATAAATTTGAGGCCTAGTATTTAGGCGCTGGGTGACAGGTATAGGTTTACTGACAGAATTAGACTTGGAAATGCACAGTAGCGTGTGTGTGAAGTTATTCAGAATGACCCTATAGCACCTGAATTCTGATATACCCTTTTAGGGATTTAATTAAAGTAGGCCTGATACAGCAGAAAACCACTAAATTAGGAAATTGCTAAATTGGGAATTGTATTTCAACCCAGAACAAAAAATGTGCTTTGACGGACACTAAATAACTTGCCCAGCCACAACAGTACAGCAGTAACGACAGATTTAGCTGGATATAAATTTGAGGCCTAGTATTTAGGCGCTGGGTGACAGGTATAGACGTTTATGACAGAATTAGACTTGGATAATGCACAGTAGCGTGTGTGTGAAGTTATTCAGAATGACCCTATGTCGCACCTTGAATTCTGATATACCCTTTTAGGGATAGTATTAAAGTAGGCCTGATACAGCAGAAACCACTAAATTAGGAAATTGCTAAATTGGGAATTGTATTTCAACCCAGAACAAAAAATGTGCTTTGACGGACACTAAATAACTTGCCCAGCCCAACAGTACAGCAGTAACGACAGATTTAGCTGATATAAATTTGAGGCCTAGTATTTAGGCGCTGGGTGACAGGTATAGGTTTACTGACAGAATTAGACTTGGAAATGCACAGAAGCGTGTGTGTGAAGTTAATTCAGAATGACCCTATGTGCACCTTGAATCTGATATACCTTTTAGGGATAGATTTAAAATAGCTCTGATACAGCAGAAACCACTAAATTAGGAAATTGCTAAATTGGGAAATTGTATTTCAACCAGAACAAAAAATGTGCTTTGACGGACACTAAATAACTTGACCAGCCACACAGTACAGCAGTAAACGACAGATTTAGCTGGATATAAATTTGAGGCCTAGTATTTAGGCGCTGGGTGACAGGTATAGGTTTACTGACAGAATTAGACTTGGAAATGCACAGAAGCGTGTGTGTGAAGTTATTCAGAATGACCCTATGTGCACCTTGAATCTGATATACCCTTTTAGGGATAATTTAAAGTAGGCTCTGATACAGCAGAAACCACTAAATTAGGAAATTGCTAAATTGGGAATTGTATTTCAACCCAGACAAAAAATGTGCTTTGACGGACACTAAATAACTTGCCCAGCCACAACAGTACAGCAGTAACGACAGATTTAGCTGGATAATAAATTTGAGGCCTAGTATTTAGGCGCTGGGTGACAGGTATAGGTTTACTGACAGAATTAGACTTGGAAATGCACAGTAGCGTGTGTGTGAAGTTATTCAGAATGACCCTATGTGCACCTTGAATATTATATACCTTTTAGGGATAGATTTCAAATAGCTCTGATACAGCAGAAACCACTAAATTAGGAAATTGCTAAATTGGGAATTGTATTTCAACCCAGAACAAAAAATGCGCTTTAACGGACACTAAATAACTTGCCCAGCCACAACAGTACAGCAGTAACGACAGATTTAGCTGGATATAAATTTGAGGCCTAGTATTTAGGCGCTGGGTGACAGGTATAGATTTACTGACAGAAATAGACTTGGAAATTCACAGTAGCGTGTGTGTGAAGTTATTCTGAATGACCCTATGTGCACCTTGAATATTATATACCCTTTTAGGGATAGATTTCAAAGTAGCTCTGATACAGCAGAAACCACTAAATTAGGAAATTGCTAAATTGGGAATTGTATTTCAACCAGAACAAAAAATGTGCTTTGACGGACACTAAATAACTTGACCAGCAACACAGTACAGCAGTAACGACAGATTTAGCTGGATATAAATTGAGGCCTAGTATTTAGGCGCTGGGTGACAGGTATAGGTTTACTGACAGAATTAGACTTGGAAATGCACAGTAGCGTGTGGTGTGAAGTTATTCAGAATGACCCTATGTGCACCTTGAATCTGATATACCCTTTTAGGGATAGATTTAAAATAGCTCTGATACAGCAGAAACCACTAAATTAGGAAATTGCTAAATTGGGAATTGTATTTCAACCCAGAACAAAAAATGTGCTTTGACGGACACTAAATAACTTGCCCAGCCACAACAGTACAGCAGTAACGACAGATTTAGCTGGATATAAATTTGAGGCCTAGTATTTAGGCGCTGGGTGACAGGTATAGGTTTACTGACAGAATTAGACTTGGAAATGCACAGTAGCGTGTGTGTGAAGTTATTCAGAATGACCCTATGTGCACCTTGAATTGATATACCCTTTTAGGGAGATTTAAAGTAGGCCTGATACAGCAGAAACCACTAAATTAGGAAATTGCTAAATTGGGAATTGTATTTCAACCCAGAACAAAAATGTGCTTTGACGGACACTAAATAACTTGACCAGCCACAACAGTACAGCAGTAACGACAGATTTAGTGGGATATAAATTTGAGGCCTAGTATTTAGGCGCTGGGTGACAGGTATAGGTTTACTGACAGAATTAGACTTGGAAATGCACAGTAGCGTGTGTGTGAAGTTATTCAGAATGACCCTATGTGCACCTTGAATCTGATATACCCTTTTAGGGATAGATTTAAATAGCCTGATACAGCAGAAACCACTAAATTAGGAAATTGCTAAATTGGGAATTGTATTTCAACCCAGAACAAAAATGTGCTTTGACGGACACTAAATAACTTGCCCAGCCACAACAGTACAGCAGTAACGACAGATTTAGCTGGATATAAATTTGAGGCCTAGTATTTAGGCGCTGGGTGACAGGTATAGGTTTACTGACAGAATTAGACTTGGAAATGCACAGTAGCGTGTGTGTGAAGTTATTCAGAATGACCCTATGTGCACCTTGAATCTGATATACCCTTTTAGGGATTTAAATAGCTCTGATACAGCAGAAACCACTAAATTAGGAAATTGCTAAATTGGGAATTGTATTTCAACCCAGAACAAAAAATGTGCTTTGACGGACACTAATAACT